>NW_023494802.1:40757156-40764656 GCF_904425465.1 Colossoma macropomum
TTATTATCTTGATGTTCAGCATAATAATAACACCACAAGCTCAAGGGTGCACACAGACACACACACACACAGACACACACACACACACACACACACACACACACACGCACACACACAAACACACACACACACAAACACACACACACGCACACAAACACACGCACACACACACGCACAGACACACACACACACACACACACACACACACACACACACACACACACACACACACAGACACGTCAGTTCATGAAAGCCCTGATTTGATAAAAAATAAACAACACAGTGTGGCTCTCTAAGACTGACAGTCGTGCCCTAAAGCCTGTCAGTCAAAACACTCGGCTCATTATATTCATCATATTCAGCTCCAATCTCAGCCATAATAATTCATTTATCTAAAGCTCTTTCATCTCCCTGCAGTTAAGCTTCGACAAAACATTCTTTATGTAGCATCTTAAGTTTTTTCATTATTGAAAATATAACTGCAGATCAGCATCATCATCATCATCATCACTATAGAAACTTGTGTAGTCTGCTGTCAGATGAAATCTTAAAGAAGCTGCTCGGCCCTTTTATTAGCTTCACACTGAAATTAGAACACTTCAAAGTCCCCTTTTGATATGCAGCGGTGGAGAGAGAGCGAGTGAGCGAGAGAGCGAGAGAGCGAGAGACATTCACAGAGAGAAAGTGACGGCATGTCTAAAGACGTTTTACTACTGCACAGAGTAGCAGAACCTTTAGCACCACTGGTCCAGCACTGAAGGGTCCAGTTTTATGGTGGTTAGTATCTGATCAAGACTGACACCGTCAGGACCTGATGGTACGTGAGCCTGTTCTCCTCTGTCTTTGGTCAAACTTGCAGCTAAATGAATTCTTTACTCTTCCAGGTGAAGATAAAGCCACCAAGCCCTGTTACATCACCGACAAGTGCACCTGAATATACACTAGAATGGTATACTGACGAATTTTAGAAATATTGCTTTGCAAAGAGTTCGCTAAGGTGACCTAAACCAGTTACAAAGCTAACGGTATTAGCATACATGCTAGCCTGTCTAGGGCAAGTATTTTTGTTCATTTTTTTATTTTTTTTTCAAATGTGGAGGCACAGTAGTTTCATGTCAGCTAACAAGTCCAGCCAACTAGCAAGCAGGGTAAAAAAATTAGCCAAATTAGCCCTCAGAAAAAGTGTCATATAGTATCATATGCAAAAATGTGAAAACATGATTATATGAGAAAAAAAAATGTGCTAAAAAACGTATGATCACACAGGGAAAAACACGTGATCATACACGCAAACATGAAAAAAATGTGATCCTGTGAAAGAAACGTGAGATTTCCTGGGACATTTCAGAGCTTGATACATCACATATGATCACATTAATTTCACATGGTGTTACACGTGTTCGCTAAAGTGACATAAACTAGTTACAAAGCTAATAGTATTAGCATTTATGCTAGCCTCCACAGATAAAGTGTTGTTTTTGCTAGTTTTTTCACACTAGAGAAAAATATGAAGCTTTGCTTGACTCTACACATTTCTGTGAATGTGTGAGCACAAAATAGTGAAATATTTAATTTCGTGTCAGCTAACAAGTCCAGCCAACTAGCAAGCAGGTAGCTAATTAGCCACATCAGCCCTTACAAAAACGTGTGGCCACAAATGAGACATCATATCATCAAAAAACATGTGACCACACAACTAAAAAAGTTATATCACACGTAAAAAAAACGTGCGATCATATATGAAAAAACATGACATCACACGTGAAAAAAACGTGTGAACACACATAAAAAACATGCACAAATCCGAAAAAAGTATGATCACTCTAAATTGCGTGTGAAAAAACCAGGAACATATGGGAAAAACGTGATTTCCTGTGTCATTTCAGAGCTTGACATGTAACGTATGATCACATTAATTTCACAGGGTGTTACATGTGTTTACTTGTGATCATGTGATTTTTAGATGCCTTCACATGAGAAATAAATTAGACTCTTTCTGTAAGCGAGACGCTCTAGAGCAGTAATAAATGAACAAAAACACAATAAATTAAATTTAAATCAAATTAATTGTCGTATTTTGTTGGTTCTAGCTGCCTCTCTAGTGGGGGGAAAAAGAATCAGAGCTAGAACCGTACATTCTATTGGTTCCTGTTTCTTGTTTTAGGGTGTGCAGTGGAAAAATGAGCAAAATGAGCTGGGTTAGCGAGAAGCTTGAGTTATATCCCCCTATATCAGGCCCTGAGGGTCTTCACTATTCTGAGCTGACTCAAACAGCTTCACACACACACACACACACACACACACACATACACACACACACACACACTAAGCCATGGGGCAAACACAGTTCCAAAACACACACCTGCACTTGCTACATAATAAATTCCACTATTACACACACACACACACACACACACACACACACACACACACACACACACACACACGTGAGGGGCTTTTAGCACTCTGCTGGCCCTGAAAGGCCTTGAACAAGTGGGGAAAATGACAGTGTTATATGGGTCAGTACTCTCAGCTCAGCTAGTGTGAGAGATTTATGATTTTAGTGTGGAGAGTGGACACTCGTGTGGACCTACAGCGACTGCTGAAAGCTATGAAACACTCATTCCTATAGAAAACAGTGCTGTGACAGAACACACTAAATACTGTGGTGAGTAATTCAACACAAACATCATTTCTCAAGATATTTAACAATAAACAATAAATACAGTGAAGCTGTAGAGCCGGGCTGCACTGCTCCAGTCCTGGGGGGCCGGTGTCCAGCACAGACAGGCAGTTCCCCCACTCAAACACACCCACTACACCATTAACAGCTGAGTTGAAGCAGGTGTGTTTGAGCAGGAACATCACCAGACGGTGCTGGACACCAGCCCTCCGAGATTTAGCGTGTAATATTAAATGTTCTGAAGTTATGAGATATGATATTTGTGTTGTTTTACTCACCGCGAGTATTCAGTGTGTTTTATAGGAGTGTGTGTCTGTGGTGGCAGTGGGTTCTGTAGGAGGTTGAGTGTTTTATAGCTTGACTGTCTGAGCTCAGACCTTGAGGACATCTAACTTGCTGTATAGAAGCATTTTAAAACGATGCTACACAGAAGATAATCGCCATCAATCTGAAGAACCATTTTATTATACAAAAAAAACAGTTAAGCATGAACTAGTTCCATGTAGAGCTCATGGTTGTATATAGAACCATTGTCTTTACTAAAGAACCATCTTTTTTAAGTGTGTACAGAATAAACAACTTCATACAGACAGAACACACAACTCCTACAGAACACATAACCATCTACAGAACACACAACCATCTACAGGACACACAACCTCCTACAGAACACATAACCTCCTACAGAACACATAACCATCTACAGAACACACATCGACAGAACACTCAATCATCAACAGGACACACAACCATCTACAGAACACACATCGACAGAACACTCAATCATCAACAGAACACACAACCATCTACAGGACACACAACCTCCTACAGAACACATAACCATCTACAGAACATACAACCATCTACAGAACACACAACTATCTACAGAACATATAACATCCTACAGGACAGACAACCTCCTATAGAACAACCATTTACAGAACACACAACCATCTACAGACACACAACCTCCTACAGAACACACAACCTCCTACAGCACACCCAGTTACAAAACACACAACCTCCAACACCACACATTATCCTACAGAACCCACAACCATCTATAGAACACCCAGTTACAAAACACACAACCTCCAACACCACACATTATCCTACAGAACACACAACCATCTACAGAACGCACAACCATCTACAGACACATAACCTCCTACAGAACACACAACCATCTATAGAACACACAACCATCTACAGACACATAACCTCCTACAGAACACACAACCATCTATAGAACACACAGCATCTACAGACACACAACCATCTACAGAACACACAACATCTATAGAACACACAACCATCTACAGACACAACCTCCTACAGAACACACAACCATCTAAGAACACACATTCTCCTACAGAACACACAACCTTCCCCAGAACACACAACCATCTACAGAGCACACAACCTCCTACAGAACACACAACCATCTACAGAACACAACCATCTACAGACACACAACCTCCTACAGAACACACAACCATCTATAGAACACACAACCATCTACAGACACATAACCTCCTACAGAACACACAACCATCTATAGAACACACAACCATCTACAGAACACACAACCATCTACAGAACACACAACCTCCTACAGAACACACAACCATCTACAGAACACACAACCTCCTACAGAACACACAACCATCTACAGAACACAACCATCTACAGAGCACACAACCTCCTACAGAACACAGAACCATCTACAGAACACACAACTTCCTACAGAACACACAACCTTCTGTGGAAAACATAACCTTCTACAGAACAGACAACCTCCTACAGAATAACCATCTACAGAACACACAACCTCCTACAGAACACACAACCTCCTACAGAACACACATCCGCCTATAGAACAACCATCTACAGAACAGACAACCTAACACACAACTTCCTACAGAACACACAACCTTCTGTGAAAAACATAACCTCCTACAGAACAACCATCTATTGAACACACAACTTTCCACAGAACTACCATCTACAGAACAGACAACCTAACACACAACTTCCTACAGAACACACAACCTCCTCCAAAAGACACACCCACAGTGTGAATTAAACTCCAGCATTGGGGCGGAGTCAGCTTTAATCTATAGTGATTATAGCTTCGTGGCTGTCCAGGTTTATGTTTAATGGATTTGCGTCAAATCTAAACAATGAAATCCCGGCCTGGTAAATTATATACAGGCACATATAACCCACTCACTGCCGTTATGATTACTTATAGAATGGAATTAATAATATAAGTAATAATTAATAATTAATTAAACCCATGATTGCATTAAATCTAATCTTCAAACAGCACACTCTTCAATAAATAATGGCCCTCTTTGATTCCAGTCTGCAAACGGAGCCTGTTGAAGTGATTATATCCACGGTGTCTGATCTCTCGGCTCAGATGCTGTAAGAAAACGAGTGTGACGGATGGGCGTCCCGAGAGAGCACATCGAGCCGTTAGAGCGGGGTGGGGGGGCGGCGTAGGGGGCTATAAGCGGCTTCTTTATGTGGCTGGAGCACCAGGCCGTGACATTTTAGATTTCCACACTCTTCACAGAGCCGTACAGTACAGCGAGTGTTACAGTGTAGCAGCAGCAAAATTAGACAAAGGACACACACACACACACACACACTCATACACACACACACACACACACACACACACACACACTCATACACACACACACACACACACACACACACACACACACTCATACACACACACACACACACACACACAGAGCCGAGAGCACGCAGAGGGTGTGTGAGTCAGTTTCAAAGAGTTACATCATATGTCACACACACACACACATACACACACACACACACACACACACACACTCATAATGACACACACTCATCTGGGTGGTAAACTGAAGAACGACATTTAAAACTGAACAAGACAAAAACTGTGAGAGAGAGAGAATGTGTGTGTGTGTGTGTGAGAGAGAGAGAGAGAGAGAGAGAGAGAGAGAGAGAGAGAGAGAGAAGGAGAAAGAGATCAAAAGAGTGAGAAAAAGAAAAAAAAGAAAAAGAAACAAGGGGAACGCGAGAGGGAGAAAAAGAAAGAAAAAGATAGAGAGGGAGGGAAGAAAGAAATCTGTCTCCAGTGATTTGATTTCTCACTGTTTCTCTAAGATGCTGTATCAGGATGAAGACATCATATCAGAGCTGCATCCACACTGCAGACACTCACAGATGATTCTGTCCTTGGTTCTTAAACCAAAACCTCATCACTGTCTGTGTTTACATGCAAAGATTTTTGCCAGTCCGATTGAATACATTCCGATTACAGATTCAGACTGAGGTGTTTATTCTCACTCTACTCAACAATCTGATGAAAATCTCCGTTTACATGCTCACTACAAGTAATCCGATCCAAAATGACGCGCATGCGTAGAGAACCACTTAGTGTAGACGTTACCATGACAGCGAACATCACGTGAGTCCAGTCAGAGTGAGATGAGCAGCAGTGAGCAGTGTTTGTGTTTTTAATTGCTTTAAAATGATGTCAGACTCAGGAAAACGTCCTTCACATGTCCTTATTAAAGAAGGCCGAGAGGAAGACGTCGTGTTCTGAGACTCATAAGCTGGACGTCCGTCCCACCGCCGTCTTTTAAAGATCAGAGCATAAACTTCGTCTCCTCTGACCAGTTTCTGCTCCACCATGTTGAACGGTATAAACTCTCACTATGATGTGACGAACATGATCAGAACAGACCTAAACCTTCCGATAGGGAATGTAATCAGATACAGGCGTTTACACGGATATTATTCTTCTTTTTAACAGATTATTTACAGGATTACCCACCTCGTTCAGTCGGATAGAGACTGTATTCTGAATGGCCTCAATTGGACTGGACTATTCTAATTGATGTGTTTACACGGACGTATTCTATTCTGATTAAACTATTAGTCAGATTATTAACAGATTATTAGGCTGCATGTAAACGCGGCTACTGTATCTTCAAGCAGATTCGAACCAATAACCTTCAGAAATGGGACAGTGGATTGTCTGAGGTCAGGACTCTAAATAAACCCCAACAATGAGAGGCACAGCGCAGATGTCAGAAAAAGCGTGATTAAATGAGACACTCACTGTTGGTGAAGCGGGGCGGGTTGTCGTTTACGTCACTGAGGTGAACAGTGATGGTGGTGGTCCCTGTTAGCCCTCCCTGGTGGCCGCCCATATCTCTGGCCTGCAGCACCAAAACATACTGAGACTGGAGCTCACGGTCCATGTCAGAAACCGCAGTACGGACAATGCCTACAGAGAGAGACATACAGAGAGAGAGAGAGATAGACAAAGAGAGAGAGAGAGACAGAGAGAGAGAGAGAGAGAGAGAGACAGAGAGAGAGAGAGAGAGAGAGATTTGAGATTTAACACATCTTTATTACATCAATATAATTACACCTTTATCACAACAGATCCATCCAGATATATGACATTAAAACACAGTTAAAACTGGAAGACCAGGTGAGAATCATCATCAACACAGCACAGCACATCACTGTCCCCACACATCACTGAACACCTCTACCTGGCCTACCAGCCTATAATACTCATATTCCACTCTGATCCGCCCTGCCATCAGCCACTTTAACATCAGCTCAGGATTCACACAGCCAGCACCCGTGGCCTTATTCTTCCTCGTCTTCCATAGAGTTAATTTTGCTGTCCCTACAATATAATTTAGAAGACACATTTGCTTCCGCTTGCTAGTCCTGTACTTAACCCCAGCAATAAAAATTCTATCAGCGAATTCCTCGCTGAAAGCATCAAAACAAACTTT
>NW_023494802.1:40767156-40779656 GCF_904425465.1 Colossoma macropomum
AGTCTCTATGAATATTTTGGGATGAGTTGGAGTGAGTCTCCATTTAACACCTTTGGCATGATTTGGAGTGAGTCTCCATTTAACACCTTTGGGATGATTTGGAGTGAGTCTCCATTTAATGCCTTTGGGATGAGTTGGAGTGAGTCTCCATTTGAACACCTTTGGGATGAGTTGGAGTGAGTCTCCATTTAACACCTTTGGGATAAGCTGGGATAATGAACTTCCATTAGCAGATGAAGCTCCTCCAGTGAACACCTTTGTGATGAAGTTTTACTGAACACTATTGGAATGAGTTGTGGTGATGAAGTTCCAATGAATACCTTAGGGTTGAGTTGAAGTGATGAAGCTGCGATTGAGCTGTGATAATGAACTTCCACTGAACACCCTGAGGAAGCTCTATCAGCAAAAACACCTTGGGATGAGTCAAAGTGATGAAGTTTTACTGAACACCGCTGGGATGTGTTGAAGTGATCAAGTTCCACTGAAGACCTTTGGGATGAGTTGGTTTGATGGAGCTCCTTTAAACACTATTGGGATTCGTCTGAATGATAATGATGGAGCTCTGCTCATCTTGGGGATGAGTTGGTGTAATGGAGCTCCATTGAACACGAGTTGGAGTGAGGAGCTCCAATGAACACCAATGAGGTGAGTGTGAATGACGGAACTCATTAAAAACCTTGGGGATGAGTTGGAGTGATGAACACCACTAAAGTGAGGTTAAAGGATGATGGAGCTCCCTGACCACCTTAGGGATTGGGTGGAGTGATGAAGATCCATTAAACTTGGGGGTAAATTGGTGAACATCTTTGTCATGATTGGCTGAATAAATGATTTCAGAAGAAACGTTGAAGGAGAAGATGTCTGGATACTTTTGGGCAAAAATAGATTTCTTCCTGAAAGATATCTTTTTTGCAGGTTATATCTTGGTGATATCTGATTGTATCACATTTTATCATATTGCAGTTTCATTAGATCAGTCTGAGGATTGGACTGGAACGAGTCAGATCAGATTTTATTGAAAACGTAATGACTTGGCTGAGAATGGATTATTATATTCTATAAGAGTGAATATAGAGGAGAATGGATGAAAGCTGATTAGAACAGTGTAGAGTAGCGCACTGACCTGACTGTGGGTCCACTGTAAAATACTGCTGGCCCTGGACCACCGAGTACACCAGTTTAGCACTGTTTCCATACGTCTCATCATCTGCATCTGTAGCAGTAACCTGAATAACAGACGTCCCTGAGAGAAAAGGAGACGGAGGAAGAGAGCGTTTAGTAAACGAAAGCCAGAAAAAGTGGGCGGGGAAGAGGGAGACTGAAATGAAGGCAGTACAAGGAAAAGACACAGCGAGGATATATATAGAGACAGAGTTAGGAGAAGAGAGTGGGAAGAGTGAGGAAGAAATGAAGGGGATTAAAGAGAAAGGCATAAAGAGAATGAGTGCGGAGAGTGGAGAGGAGAAAGAGAGAGAGCGTATGGAGGAGAAAGAGTGTGGAGTAGGCCTGGGCGAAAGGGTGATGCAGTCAGATACTGACAATGATTGACAAGTAAGCCAAAAAGGATGCTAATCTCCACTTGGGAAAAGAGAACGGATAGAGATCTACAGAGGACTCATTTCATTTTAAACAGCTTGCTAAAGCCTATAGCGCTGAATAATACGTACATGTAATATATTATTCTTTTTTACTGTTAAAACTATGGATTTTTATGAGGCACGAACATGTAGAGTAAATACTGTGTCTCTGCAGGGGTTTCCAAGAGTGCGACATAATGTGAGAATATTTCTCAGCTATGTTGTCCTGATGGTTCAATGGCTTGTGAAATTGTGAAAATATATTCCTTCATGGTTTCTCATGGACATCTTTAGTTAAGTCCAGAGCCCTCCACTATAATGATGGTAAACACCTTGATTTTTTTTTAATATGTAAAGGACGTGGTTGAGGCTTTGGAAGTCATTTACGGGTACATGTGTGGCAGATTGAAGATTCTCCAGCAGGGGGTGCTATTTGCTTTCATGTTCATCATCTAAAGAGAACAAAGTGTTTTCAGACAGTGGTTTTTTGAATTTTCAGACTTTTGAATCGAGAGGTTTAAGTAGTTTTCAAAAAAATGTTATTAAATTGATTTTCATTACAGCTTTTCATTAAATCAATTAATGTAATTAAAGCATTTAAGTTAAAAATAGCATAGAAAGTAGGTCAATGTTGCAATGTTGTATATATCACTGCTGCTGAAACAAAACCTCATATCTCCAAAATGGTAACTTTACAGGAGTGTGTAATAGATGCTGCAGTACCAATGCTGACCATCTCTGGTACGGTGGCGCTGTAGTGTGTACATATACATAAATATGGATAGATGAATAGATAGATAGATAGACAGACAGATATGTAATGTAAAATCATGTAATGTGAATCAAGAGGTTAAATAGTTTTCAAAAAAAATGTAGTTATTGAGTTGATTTTGTTTTAATTTAAGCTTTTCATTAAATCGATTAATGTAAATAAAGCATTTAAGTTACATATGCATACATGTACAGATAGATAGATATACAGACAGATAGATAGATAAATATATAATAGATATGTATGCTGCAGTACCGATGCTGGCCATCTCCGGTACGGTGGCGCTGTAGTGCGCATGAGGGAACACGGGTGGATTGTCGTTGATGTCCTGCACTCTGATGATGAACTGGGACGAAGCCTCCAGCGGCCGGCCCGTCTGCCTGTCTGTCGCCGTGGCGATCAGACGGTACTGATCCTTCTCCTCCCGGTCCAGCGGCTTTCGTCACATGGATGTTTCCCGTTTTCCCGTCAATCACAAACACGGACCCCGCCCCCTCTCCTTTCAGAACGTACTTGGTGCGGCCGTCTCCTCGGTCCATACTGGAGTGCAGCTGAGTGAGAGGAGACAGAATGAGATCAGCTGAAGGAGAGAAATGGAGACCTGCATTAAGACTCACTGCAGTGCAAATCACTGCAGACTAGCATTACTAGCATTTCATGTTGCAGATTTCTGAAGATCAAGCATTTCACACGTGAAGCTTCACTCTAATTTTAACTTTGGTGAACTTTGATGTCTCAGTTTGCATCGTCGATCGTTAGCATGACTGTTTTAGCTGCGCTGGGGCTTCGTATAGATGTTTTGTGTAGATCTTCCAGAGCAGCTACAAATTAGTACATAACAGAGAGTCAGCATGGTGCTCAGTCAGTCAGGATTTCTGTGCTTTTACTGTTAGCTAGCTGGTGAAATACTTCTTGCTATAATATTGCTAGTCACAGCTGAAATGCTAACCCTGCTGGAAAAAAAAGTCATAGAAAACATTGAAAGTTTCTGTTCCTGGTGATTCATTTTGTACCACTTCAACTTTATCCCAAATGTAGTCGAGCACTCAAGGCATGTTTGGTGTCTGAAGTTTGCTCCTTTAGTTTTGCACTGCAGCCAAAAGGCTAACGGGTTTATATCCAGTGCTTGAAAGTTTGTGAACCCTTTAGAATTTTCTATATTTCTGCATCAATTTGACCTCAAACTTCATCAGATTTTCACACAAGTCCTAATAGTAGATAAAGAGAACCAAATTAAACATATGAGACAAAAATATTAGACTTGGTCATTTATTTATTGAGGAAAATGATCCAGTATTTAATATCTATGAGTGGCAAAAGTATGTGAACTTTGGTTTCAGTATCTGGTGTGACCCGCTTGTGCAGCAATAACTGCAACTAAATGTTTCCAGTATTTGTTGATTAGTTCCGCAGATCAGCTTGGTGGAGTTTTAGCCCTGAGTACAAAACAGCTTCAGCTCTGTTATGTTGGTGGGTTTCCTCCCATGAACTGCTGCTTTAGGTCCTTCCACAACATTTCTATAGGATTAAGCCCAGGACTTTGACTTGGCCATTCCAAAACATTAACTTCATTCTTCTTTAACCATTCTTTGGTAGAACGACTTGTGTGTTTAGGGTCATTGTCTTGCTGAATGACTCACGTTCTCTTGAGTTTGAGCTCATAGACAGATGTCCTGACATTTTCCTTTAGAATTTCTTTGTTTATTGTTGAGCCAAAACAGGCCCAAACCATGATACTACCGCCACCATGTTTCACAGATGAGATGAGGTTTTTATGCTGGAATGCAGTGTTTTCTTTTCTCCAACCATGACGCTTCTCCATTAAACCAAAAATATCTATGTTGGTCTCCTCTGTCCACAAGACACTGTTCCAATAGCCTTAGTGGGGTCCAACCTCTTTAGAAATGGTTTTGTAACCTTTTCAGCCTGATAAGCATCAACAACGCTTCTTCCAAGGTCCTCAGAAATCTCCTTTGTTTGTGCTATGATACACTTCCACAGACATGTGTGGTGAGGGTCAGACTGTTCTAGATCCCTGTTCTTTAAAGAAAACAGGGTGGTCACTCACACCTGATTGTCATCCCACTGATTGAAAACACCTGACTCTAATTTCACCTTCAAATGACCTGTTAATCCTAAAGGTTCACAGACTTTTCCCACTCACAGATCTGTAATACTGGATCATTTTCCTCAGTAAATAAATGACCAAGTCTAATATTTTTGTCTGATTTGTTTAATTTGGTTCCCTTTATCTACTTTTAGGAATTGTGTGAAAATCTGAAGAAGTTTCAGGTCAAATATAAGCTGAAATATAGAAAATATAGAAAATTCTAAAACTTTCACACACTTTCAAGCACGACTGTACCTTATATTATAAGAAACTTAAGAAGCAACATGGCTAATCAGTTACATTCCTTTAAGAGTTTCTCGTACTGCTTGCATCATCGTCCATCATCATCATTCTCCAGCTCCAGCTTTTGTTCATGAAAGACACATCAGTTTTGATCCTGAACAGCGAGAGATCACCTCTGCATGACCTCTACATCACACCGCCATTCTTTCAAGAAGGAGTTTTGCATCATAGCTCAGCAGGAAAAAAAACCCTTAAATTCCTTTAGATCAATACAAACGGAGAGCAAAAGCCAAGCAAAGCGCCTGGCAGAACAGACAGCTTGATGGATAATACTGAGATATTGATTACAAATGCACAGCTCTGATAAGAAGCAGGCTTACGTACGGCAGCCTGAAGCAGAGTTTCTCAACAGGTTCCACATTTCAGGAGCTACAAGAGGACATTAAATATGAGCCAGTGTTGTAGTCAAAACACTCACCTTCAAGTCTAAGTCAAGCATAAAGCCCTGTGGCATCGGCTTTACCTGAAGAGGGATTATATGGGATTACAGTGACGAGATCAGTGACTTTAATCCAGTATGAATCTGCAGTGTGTGTAGTTTTACAGTCTGACGGTAATAATTGTGGAGCGATTTTAATCCAGTATGAATCTGCAGTGTGTGTAGTTTTACAGTCTGACGGTAATAATTGTGGAGCGATTTTAATCCAGTATGAATCTGCAGTGTGTGTAGTTTATACAGCCTATAATTTATTCTGTTACTCACTACAACTTTAATTATGCAATTACACTTAATATTATAGTAAAAATGACAGAAATAACTAGAACTCTGAGGGAAAAAGTTGCTTGTCGATTGAAAAACAGCTGGTCTGCTGTTGTTCTGACATGTATGATGGTTTTTCTCTAAGTTAAGTGTTTCTGTATGTTGTGCTGGGGGAGGATTTCTTGGACCCACATAAAAGGCTTCTTTCTGCACTGAAAACTCTTGGTCCAAGTCCAGAATGCCTCTGTTCTTACTATATAATCCACCATACAGGATGTGTGCATCCCCCAGATCAGTGGTCTGCAAGCACCACTTTCTTGCCCACAACATATGCTTGTCATGCTTATGAAATAAAAAAGTTAAAAGTTAATTATTAATTGCATGTTTTGTAATAGATCGACATTTTGTTACAATTTAAAATAAAAACAAATCACAAAACCTAAAACTTAACTCAATTTGCAATGACAAAGTAACATGCTCCTTTACGTAGTGTATTCTTTTTAGGCCGAACGCTGCAGGTTTAGTATTAACCACACAACAGTCACGTAGGTAGCTTAGCCATCTTTCAACAAAAATCAAACCACCTTGGGGCCACAGCATTTTATGTCCATTTTACCATCTTGTCTGTAAATATGTCTCAGTATGTGCTGATGTACTAGTATAGGCTAAAAATATAATATAAATGAAAATACAGACTTACTTTGCTCTGCTTTGAGCTTTAGCACAGCTATAGTCACTTTTCTTGCATCTCCGGCAGGAAACTTTTCCAAAAGTAGAACAGATTCTTGTAAAATGTCTGTCAATGTTCAACTTTTTACGAGGCTGAAGTCACTTCTCATTCGCCAGCTTCTTGTTAGAATTTTCCCGTTCCACCTTAAATGGTCCCTGAGGCACCAGAATGTAACTGCTGCACCATTTAAGCTGGAACGGGAAAATTTGAACAGGAAACTGACTTCAGCCTCGCGACTTTTAGTGTTTGATAGTTTCTCTTTGCAGATTAAACGTATCAAGAAACCAGCTGAATATTTATGAATGCAAATAAGTCCTTTCATCTCCAAATCATCAAATTTCATTTTAAATCTTTCTCTTTGCCTTTTCGTTAGCTACTAGCTCGGCAAGACAGGTGTCTGCGTGTCAATCTTCAGGGTTAAAGGGTGAATTAGCAGTTCTACATTAACTCCAGAGTTTAAGACCATTTATTGTTAAACTGTGTTGAACGATCAGCAGAGCTTTATTTTACTGTAAAGGAGGATTATTTTATTTTTACCTACAAATCTGATTCTGCTGTGGAGTCACAATAGGGCAGTAAAAGAGCCGCATGTGGCCCCAGAGCCGCATGTTGCCGACCCCTGGCCTAGCTAGTTATAGTAGCCTTAACTGATAGCTGATAGTGCTAAACAAAAGAAAGGCCAGCCCCAGTTTTACTTTCACACTGTATCAATGTAGGCTGATAAAAACTCTACATTCATCAACTATGTCTGAAAAACACTACAAACTAGTTTTTTTTTTAATTGAGTCAGTGTTGTTTGTCTGAATCTGAATTTCCTGCCCAAGTCTGACTCGACACAACCCAGGTTCATAATCTGAACCCAACATGAACTTCTTTCTGTCTTTAAGCTCTACAAACATTCAAAATGCAATGTTAGACAAAACTAAACACTTTCAGTGTTTCAGTCACACTTTTAAAGAAATTACGGTCACTATGACCAGTTGGCAGTGGTCAGACTGGTTGGTGTGGTGGTTTTGAATGTGTGTTGGGGGAGGATGGCTTGGAACAACATGAGAGGCTCCTTCTGGACTAAAAGCTATTGGGCTGAATCCAGTTCTATATAATACACAACACAGGATGGAAAACCCACCAGAACATGCATTAAACTAGTGACATTAAGTATTAAGGGGGTTTTGATTTTGATTAAGTATCAATGGGGGCTTACATTAGCGATGAATGCTGATAAAAAGGCTATGTTCAGTGACTGTATTTGAAATTACCCTGTAGACCAATACAAGCATTCAAAATTAGACGCGTTTACTAAATGATTTATTTAACACATTTTAAAGTAGCTCTTTCACTGAAATGTAAGTTCTACATGTAATACGGATATATTATAACCTCTCTGACCACTAGGCAGTGGTCATATTGATTTGTATGGTGGTTTTAAATGGCAGTTTTGTGTGTGTGAACACATGCTGGGATGGATTTCTTGGACCAACATTAGAAGCTCCTTCTGGACTAAAGACTGTTGGGTCAAATCCAAAAACTCTCTGTTCCTATATACTAATATACTGCAGTGAATTGGATGATAAACCTGGTCAGTACATGCCCTGGATTACTGATCAATTAGCATTAGCTACAAAGTCAGCCAAGATAGCTGAGCAATTTTAATTAGAGTCTAATCATGGAACCAAAACCAAGACTGAAGCTTCAGCATTAACTGGAAAACAGCTGCTGGATTAGTGTAGAGTTAGACACAGTAGCCTTAACTAGTAGCTGGTAGAGCTAAATAAAAGCAACCTGCTATTAGTCCAATCCAGACATAACAATCCAGGCTTTACAACACTGGCTGATAAAAACAAGTTCAACTATTATGTCTGAAAGTATCTGGCAAAGAACCCTTATATGACTCACAACTCAACTCAGAAACTGGTCAATTTTAACCTGAGGAGATAAAATATGAGCTAAAGCGATTAAATGAGGAGCGCCAACCTGAACACGCCGAATAGAGAAAGCTTTTGTTTCCAACCTTACGTGTTTTAGCCTGTATGTTGTTACTGCAGTGCTGGAAACTGTCTCAGCTGTCCTCCTGCTGCTCATAGCAGCATGAGATTCAATACCGCTTCAAATAATCAGACTTTCATTATGGAAAAAGCTTCAGTCTGAAGGCCACAATGAAGCACTACATGCCGTGAATTCTGTGTTTAAAGGAAAAAGAAAAAACAACTGGAAACTGTTAGCCAGCAGGTAGTTTGGCTAGCAAGAATGCTAGCTAGCACATTAGCTATTATGGCCGACGTGGTCTACCGCTTCGTGGCTGAGCTGTTGTTGCTCCTAGATGTTTCCATTTCACAATAATAGCACTTACAGTTGGCCGGGGCAGATCTAGCAGGACAGAAACTCCACAAACTGACTTGTGGCAGAGGCAGCATCCTGTGACAGTGCCATGTTTAAAGTCACTGAGCTCTTCAGTTCGACCCTCTACTGCCAGTGTTTATCTATTGAGACTGCAAGGCTATGAGCTTAATTGAGCTCAAGGCTGAAACAACTGAATTCAATAATTAGAAGGGATGTTTCAATAATTGGGACGGCATGGTGGTGCAGTGGGTAGCGCTGTTGCCTCACAGCAAGAAGGGCCCGGGTTCGACTCCCAGCCGGGCGACCAGGGTCCTTTCTGTGTGGAGTTTGTATGTCGACCCTGTGTCTGTGTGGGTTTCCTCCCACAGTCCAAAGACATGCAGTCAGGCCACTTGGACATGCTAAATTGCCCCTAGGTGTGAGTGTGTATGTCTGCCCTGGACTGGCGACCTGTCCATGGTGTATCCTGCCTAATGACTGGGAGCTGGGATAGGTTCCAGCACCCCACTGTGACCCAGAAGGATAAGTGGTTTAGATTGTGTGTGTGTAATTATACATATACATATATATCGCTGTTGTTGGAACAAAACCTCATATCTCCAAAATGGTAACTTTACAGGAAAAGGAAAAACCTACTTTACTTTTAATGGAAGTCAATGGAACCAGACTTCTTTCCATGTCATTTTGGGTCGTTTCTTTTGGTCCATTCATCATGAAATTTACACACAATGTAAAAAGCACAACAGCGATATGCGTAATACACACACAGTATATTTGTATTGTAATGAAGGCCTTGACTCACGGGGCCCTCGGCAGCTGCCTACCTTCGCCTAGAGCGAAAGTCCGCCCCTGGCCATCATCAATAAAGCATAAATTATGCTTTATGGTGAAAATCTGCCACCAAGGTAGTTACTAATCCGTCATAAGAGTCTGATGATGCTGTATTTAATAACGTGAGAGATTCATTTGCTCAGCAAACAGGCGAGTGAATGAGCGCTGGGTCCCTTCAGCAGCACTGATTACATTATGAGATGGTCAGATGAGTTAACTAGCAAAAATTAGTCGGCTATAATCGTTTATCAGGCTAATTTCTTTTTACTGTTGAATAAAGTCCCCTATACAGCGCTGTGGGGCGAGCTTTCCCATCATTACACTCATATCATCTGTGAGGGACTAAGTGAATAACGTCTGTATGAAACGTTAACACTGCTCACTGGAAGAAAGTGATGCGTTTAATTTACTTGACTCAAACAAAACATCTTGTCTTGAACGACTAAAATGTGTTGCATCAACGCAGTTCTGTCATTCAGCTTGCTTTGGGCAGTAGCTGTACTGATGTAATATTGTATTCATGTGGAAATGATGGACAGATTTAGAGATATACAGAGAAAACCAACACATCAGTTTATATGTCACTATAATGCAGTCGTACTATTTGTTGTCTTGCATTCTTAGAATTACTTGTCATTTTTTCTACACATCCACTGTTTCAGGAGTATTCGAACACATTCTGGGCTGTTTCTGAATACATTTAACACATCACTGCTGTTGGAACAAAACCTTGTATCTCCAAAATGGTAACTTTACAGGAGAAGGAAAAAACATACTTTACTTTTAACGTAAGTCAATGGAACCAGACGTCTTTCCAAGTCATTTTGGGCCCTTTCTTTTGGGTTATTCATCATGAAATTTACATACAATGTAAAAGGCATCAGGTACTTTCAAATTATGTCAAAAACTGAAAAATGTCAAAAATGGAGATTTTCTTCCGACAGCAGCGATCGTACATGTGCTGTATAAACTCAGAATTAGTCTACACATTTATGTGTTGATCCCTGAGAAATAAATGCATTTATTTTATTTTTTTTAATTTAATGAAACTTGCATGTGTTGTATAAAAAATGTCCAATGTTGGCTAGAAATATAAATTATTTCCCTTCAAAAAAGAAAACTAAAAAAAAGGACTGCTATTTTGAAGTTTCAGCCATTGACTCTCTCTTTATGGACGCCGGTGAGGATGGAGCACGTCTCGGTTTCATAGGTAAGTTCTTGACACTCTATGAACATTGGAGATATAATTTAAAAGAAAGTTCAAACAGACAGTACCCTAAGATGCTGTGTTAGTGTGTTCCTCAGGCTAGCTAGCTAAGCATTAACATTAGCCAGCTGTGTAACAGCTAAAAAGCACAGAATTCAGTTAACATAAACTCTTTGCCCATCACCCTCATATTCAGTGAAGCGTTTGCTGTTAAACCTGGCAAAATACTTATTTCGTGTTTTTTTACCTAGATAGCTAAGTTAGCTAAGTTAGCTAGCGCTAGTCTGGACAAAAATGGCGGCAAAACAGAGAGGCAGTGGCCGATACCTCAGAGGCTTCTTCTACCAAGGTAGCGCCAGGGCTGTATTTCAGTAAAGTTCAGGCAAAATACACCTATTCCAACCCAATTAATAACCCAATACAATTCAACTTTATGTAGTAGTTAATTCATTTAATTTATTAATTTACAATGATGGTTAAAGCTTTGTAGCTGCAGATATTTATAATAGATTAACTTTAGAATTAACATCCTAAACCGTTTAAGGTGTAACGGGAAAACTCGAACAAGAATCTGGCGAATAGGAAGCCGACTTTAGCTTTGTCCTTCTAGCTGTGGTTTTGGGAGTTATTTTATTTTTATGTGTATTAAGATTAGAAGAGATTCACTCATTGATGGATTTGCTGATGGGCTGATCGGTTTTTATCGACAGGTACAGACTGAATACTTTCCTGCTGGTCCAGACGGCTAATTATCATGATCAGTTATTAAAGTAATAAAAACTCCCGAGAGCAGATCCATACAGACTAGATTAATCTGTGTCTGAGGATTATAACTAAAAAGATTTGGTGAAAATCGGCTGAGTAATAAGGAAGTTGTGGCCGATTTAATCCTGAGACTCTTCGTCTCTCAATACAAGTGAATCTGTTCACAAGCGGATCTTGACCTCTCCAACATGGCGGACGCGCAGACGTAAAAGTCTCAGTAAAGCCTTACTTTCATCCAGTGCAGCTAAAAACGAGACTAAACTAAATCTCTACTGTAAAACCTCAACCTTCAACTCGGACTCACATGAACGGATCCGTGAGCCTCTCTGGTGATGACTGTGACCAGTTGGCAGTGGTCAGACTGGTTTGTAGGATGGTTCTGAATGTGTGTTGGGGGACGATTTCTTGGACCAACATGAGAAGCTCCTTCTGGACAGCAGTAAACTGGACGGTAAACCCATCAGCGCATGCCCTATATAATACACATTAAAGGGATCGGGGAGCCACGCTGGACTCATCCTGGACGTCCAGCGCGCAGGGAGCCAGGTGTGAGCCCATACGCTCATGAAGATGATTGGTCAAGCGGAGACGCTCGTTAGCTCAGCCAACCAATCAAATCTCAGGGGAACAGGCCGGACGCAGCAGTGTGAACGGACGGAGCCGCGCTGCTCAGATGACGGGTAGATTTCCCTTTGACTTAGGCTCACTCGCGCTCTCTCTCTCTCTCTCTCCCTCTCCCTCTCTACCTCTCTCTCTCTCTCTCTCCCTCTCCCTCTCTCTCTCTCTCTCTCCCTCTCCCTCTCTACCTCTCTCTATCTCTCTCTCCGGCTGTCTGTCCATCTGTATGTTTCTCTTCTCCTCTGCGCTCAGCTGTTTGCATATGACTGCATTTTCCTCCATCTGTTACCACCACACGCACACATTCTCTCTCTTTCTCTCTCTCTCTCTCCTTCTCTTCCTCTCTCTCTCTCCTTCCTGTCTGTGTCCATCTGCTCTTTCCTCTCCTCTTTTTCCGTTATCACTTTATTTTGTTGTCGTTTTTATTCGTCTATTATCCAGGCTTGTCTAATATGCTCTGATGATCGTAGTTCATTTCCCCTGCTGTGAAAGTAATGAGTTCATTTTCCTGCTTTTCTTTTCTTTTCTTTTCTTTTCTTTTCGATTC
>NW_023494802.1:40784656-40819656 GCF_904425465.1 Colossoma macropomum
GCCCAACACCACTAAACATCACCAAACACCACCCCACACCAGTGAACATCACCAAGCATGGCCTGACAACACCAAACACTTCCCAACACCACAAAATTCAGCCTAACACCACCCCACACCACTGAACGCCACCAAACACTGCCCAACGCTGACCAACACCAAACCCAGCCTGACACCACCAAACACAGCCTGACACCACCAAACATCGCTAAATACGGCCTGATACCACTAATCATGGTCCAACACCACCAATCATGGCCCGACACCACCAAACACTGCCCAATACCAAACAACACCCAACACCAGCACTGCTGCTGCTTTCCATTTCTGACTGACTTCACAGAGAAAACAATCCTGATTGGACAATTTTCCACTGGCCGTTTCATTAAATTAAACCAATTAAAATAAGTGTCACTCCAATACTCAGAGTTTAAATACAACAAGATCAATAAAACTGAATTTTATTAATTATAATTATAAATGGATTTTTACTTCACTTTTAACTCACTATGTCTTCTCTGGAGGCCCAGAAGGCCCTGATCACTCCACAGCTGAGCACCTGAGGAGCTACTTTTGTAGCTAAAAGTTTCCCGACTTTTTCAAGGTCAGAGACCAAAGAGAGGAATTCCGGCCCGAAGAGTTGAAACAGAGCGCTGTAATCTGATACCGCACACACGCTGAGTTCTGCTGGGAGCTGCTGAGACATGCTGTTTACTGACCCATGCTAGATTCCCCCAAACTGCTTACCCTGATGTTTCTCTGGATGAGGCGCGCTTGTATGTGTGTGCTCCGCTGGCGATGTCCTCATTTCAGAAATTCCAGCTCTCTCCTTTGAGGCTTAAAATCAGACAGAAATGTGCTGTGATTCCAGCATCACTGCCCTGTTCAAATCCGCTTAATTTCACCACGTTAGAGCGGAGATACGGCGGTACAGTTGCCCCCCACCGGTGAAGAATTCTCCACTGAATACAGACGCACGGCCCACTCTTACAGCTGACAGGCCGCGCGGAGTGTAATCACTCAACATAGCTCATAATTCCTCACAAATCAGTGCAGTCGTCCTGAAAAAGCTGCGCGCTGTGACGTACAGCGCGGCGTAAAAGTCCGAGACCACCCTTCGTTATTTAGCTTCCATGTTCAGCGCTAAGAACAAAGCAAAGCATGTAGAAAATGACACAGAGACCTCAACAATCAAATATAATGTCTAATATTTTCAGTATTTATTGTGTCACTCTTTACCTTCATTACAGCTTCCCTTCTTTTCTCGTTTCTCAAGTAAATCTGCAGACACACCTCCAAAGTTCAGTCTTAGACGTTGGTTGTAATTTCTGAATGTAACGTGACAGAACCAGCCAGACACTCGCGGTAAAACAAGAAATGAGGCTTTACTTGTAAAACAACAAGATTCGTAGTTGGTGAACAGGCGTGGGTCAAATCCAGAGGAGCAAAAAGACAAAAAGGACAAATATAAAGACAACCAGGTCCAAAGGGGCAAAGACAAAAAGACCAAAGTCAGGAAATCCAGAAACAGGGACAAATACAGGAGAATGGAAACACTCAGTAGCTCTTGAATGAGAAGCACCACCTCGAAACTAACCTACTCTAAAGCCTGGCCTTATAAACTAAACTAGGCTGGTCATGTGGCACATAGAACAGACGCAAAACACCCAGTATTCTGGTGATTGTGAGTGGTGATTGGTGGACTGAGGAAGTTCAACAGTCACATGATCTCCCACGGGATTCTGGGAAATGGAGTCCATGAGAGAATCAGAGCCAGAGGGAAGCATGACACTGAAGTAATCCCCAACACATTCAGTGATAACTGAACAAATCAGATTGAAGCTGATAGATGTTTATCGAAGCGATACCTATAAAACCTTTCATCACTTTAGGCCAGCTTTTGTCATTGGATGGGGGTCCAAGTGTTTATGGTGGTCCAGAAAGAAAAACAGTACTTTCAGAGTTTTCAAAAATGCATTTTATAAAGAAGAAAAACAAGAATGTAATAAGTCACACATAGTAACTAATAAAAACATATTTGTTCTCTCATTGGGTTAACTCAGGGGTCACATGCAGCTCTTTCACTGTCCCTGTTGTGGCTCCACAGCAGAATCAGATTTAGTAGGTAAAAATAAAATAATCCTCCTTTACAGTAAAATAAAGCTCTGCTGATCGTTCAACACAGTTTAACAATAAATGATCTTAAACTCTGGAGTTAATGTAGAACTGCTAATTCACCCTTTAACCCTGAAGATCAGCGCAGACTGCTGGTCACCATAGCAACACAGACAACGGTCTCGCCTAGCTAGTAGCTAACGGAAAGGCAAGGAGAGAGATTTAAGACGAACATCGATAATTTGGAGACGAATGGACTTCTGGCACGCCTCAGGCACCATTTAAGGTGGAATGGGAAAATCTGAGCAAGAATCCGGTGAATGAGAAGCGACTTCAGCTAAAAAATCTAACGCTTTGAGACATTTTAGAAGAACCTGTTCTACTTTTGAGGAAAGGTTTCGTGCTGGAGCAAAGTAACTCTGCGCTTTGTTTATATTTGTTAGCCGATTCTAGTACATCAGCACACACTGAGACATCAAAATGGACATAAGATGTCCGCAAGGTGGTCTGATTTTTGTTGAAAGGACAAAATGGCTCTTCTTAGCATTCAGGTTGCGACCCCTGAGTTAGTGTATCTCTCTGAAGGGCCAAATCAAACATCCTCACAGCGCCTCTTTGGCCAGCGGGACTCACTTGGGCAGCTCTGCTTCAGACCAATCAGAACAGGTTTTCATCTTGTTGTAGTTGTTGGACGTGAACGGATTAACAAAACTACTCGTTAATAATCCTGAAGCAGCAGCTCTGAACGTTCATCAGCACAAACACTATAAACACACTCAGTGTAAACACAGGAGACGGGTTTCAGACAGATCGTCTACAGAAGAACAGAGGAACACAACAACAACACAACAACAACAACAACAACACAATAACACAGATAAAATAAAATAAATGAGTGTGTGTGTGTGTGTGTGTGTGGGTGTGTGTGTTTGTTGTGTGTGTGTGTGTGTGTGTGTGTGTGTGTTTGTGCCCTGCAGTGGTAAAAAGACTTCATACCCTGAGGGAGCACAAACAAACACGCACGAGTGAACCAGAAAAAACTCACAGCGAGAGAATCTCTCTCTCTCCCTCTCTCTCTCTCTCTCTCTCTCTCCCCCCTCTCTCTCTCCCTCGTTCTCTCTCTCTCCCCTTACTGTCTCTCCCTCACTCCTCTTGCTCTCTTTCTCATTTTTCTTCTCGCTCTTTCTTTCTTTCTTTCTTTTTCTTTCTCTCTTTCCCCTCTTTCTCTTATGATCTTTCTTTCTTTCTCCCCCTTCCTCTATCCCTCCCTTTTCCTGCTTTCTCTCTTTCATTTATCTCCTTTAATATTGATTTCCTTTAATGTGTAGAACCTTTATTTAATACGATTCTCTAATAAAGGGTTTTTAAAGTCTTTCATTTATCTCTCTGTCTCTCTACCATTCTTCTCTCTCTCTTCCTCTCTCTACCATCCTATCTCTCTCTCTCTCTCCCTTCCTTTCTCCTTCTCTCTCTCTCTTTCTCTCTCTTCCTTATTCCTCTTACTCTCCACTCTCTTGCTTTCTTTTTCTCTTTCTATCTTTCCTTTCTTTCTTTCTTTCTTTCATTCTTTCTTTCTTTCTTTTCTTTCTTTCTTTCTTTCTTTCTTTCTCTCTCTCTCTCGCTTCCTTATTCCTTTTCTCTCTCTCTCTCTCCTCTCTCTCTCTCTCTCTCTCTCTCTCTCTCTGGCCTGAAGGTATTTATGCACGTGTTAAAGACGCAGCCTATTATGTCATAGTGCACACACACACACACAGATACACACACACACACACACACACTACAGTATAAACTCTTGTAATCACTGTTAAATACTGTTACTGAACTGTGTTGCCTGCGTTACTCGTGTGTCTCTAACAGAACAACGTTAATTGTGTGTCACTCAGTTTCCCCGTATCGGTCGTCTCTGCCTGTCCGGTACATAATCTGACTGCGTGACTCTGATTGTGACCGTGAGCACTGCAGTGTGAGAACCTGTGAGCAATATGTCAAAACATCGAATCACGCGAATATGAAAACTGACTGAAAGGATCTCCATGCCTGAACAGACCGGAGCTCATTACCCTTCAGAGTTTTCAGCCGTTCATTTGTTTTTAACCCCTCAAATGGCCAGGGAGTCCGTCAGTGGGCCCAAAGTCCTATTACACGCTTCTATAATCTAAGAACAGCCCAGCCAGTTTGCATTGGAGTCCCTATAGTTACTGAATAATAGCTATAATGTGTAATAAAACTTTGTGTGTAATAAGTGGGATTTTACGGTGTTTATCAAATATAACTGTCTGACTGTTCAGAGATGATGATGTGCCTTTTAAACAATGTTTGGGTTTTAGAGAGTAACTCAGAAGTAACATAATGAGTCGTGACTTCCAGCAAGGACTTAGTACTGTAATCCCGTTTGTAGTGGTTACATCAGTGACGACAAGCTCACAACGAACAACAAACACATTGGCAGGACTACAGCAAAAACTCGGTCCGGTTCCCTCAGCGAAACAGCTGCAGCATCTGTAACTAAAGGAAATCTCTGCACTCCTTTAGTTGCAACAACAGAACACAACAGATTTCCTCCTGAGGATCCGACAAACGTCCCACAGCGTCAGAGCTGTCAGGTTCACCTATTATCCGAAAGAGAAAACGGTTCACACACTCACACGTTCGTATTCCTGCCATTTGCAGGATATTTTCACTGACTTTTGCTTCAGGAGGGTAGCTACATGGGGGACTGGGGGGGCCGAGGCCCTCTCACTTGGAAGCCTGCCCCCCTCCAGGTTTCTGCCTGCTCAAAACAAAGCAAAACATCCTCTAATGGTAACAAAAATCTTACAGAATTGTGCTGCACTCTTAAAAGATGAACCCAAAGGTTCTGTTTTCTTGCATCCTCTTGTTTTGTTTCCATCTCAAATAAATAAAAATGCCAGAGCTCCATTCAGATCACCACTTTCACCATGATACCACACGGCTGCAGACCGATGTCGGCTACATTAAGGCACAGAACAATGAACTGAAATTTCGGGTGCCAGAACTTTTTGGCCAAAAGTGGTGCTCTCTGTTTCCGGCCAAAAAAGAAAATGTTCAAACAGTCTGAGCAGCAGCAGATCAACAGTGAAACACTGCAGTCCACTGGACTTGTGTTCTATATGCTCTTCAACTTACATGCTTTTTAACATGAGTTTAACTAATTTAATCAAGTTCTTTGAAGGAAATGACACTAATAAAACAACCCCATTTCCAGAAAAGTTAAGACGCCATGCAAAATGCAAATATAAACAGAATGCAAGGATGTTTGAATCATTTAAACCATATATTTAATAGAAAGTAGTACAAAGACAACATATGAAATGTTGAAACTGGAAAAGTTTATTGTTTTTTGAAAAATATATGCCCTTTTTGAATTTGATGCCAGCAACACATTTCAAAAAAGTTGGGACGGGGCAACAAAAGACAGGTAAGGTTGTGCAATGATAAAAAAAAAAAATACACCTGGTAGAACATCTCACAACTAATTAAGTTAATTGGCAACAGGTCAGGAACACGATTGGGTATAAACGAGAAACACTTCTGAAAACCACTGTCTGTAGTTTGTCGCTACATCCACAAATGCAAGTTAAAACTCTGTTGCACAAAGTAGAAATCATTTATGAACATGACCCAGAAACGCCGCCGCCTTCTCTGGGCCTGAGCTTATTTAACATGGACTGAGGCAAAGTGGAAAAGTGTTCTGTAGTCCAAAGAATCAAAATTTGAAATTCTTTTTGGAAATCATGGACGGGACTAAAGATGAGAGGGACCATTCGGCATGTTATCAGCACACAGTTCATAAACCAGCATCTGTGATGGTATGAAGGTGCATAAGTGCACATCTGTGAAAGCACCGGTAATGCTGAACGATACATACAGGTTTTGGCAACATATGCTGCCATCCAGGTGACGTCTTTTTCAGGAAAGGCCTTGCTTACTACAGCAGGACAATGTACAACCACATTCTGCATGTAGTACAACAGTATGGCTCTGTCATAAAACAGTCTAGGGGCTAAACTGGCCTGCCTGCAGTCCAGACCTGTCACTCATTGAAAACACTTAGGATGTTATAAAGCAAAAAATATGACAAAGGGGACCCTGAACTGTTGAAATCATATATCATGCAAAAATTGGGAAACATTTCACTTTCAAAACTACAGCAGTGTCTCCTCAGTTCCCAAACTTTTTTTACATTTTGCAGAACATCCCAACTTTTTTGGAAACGGGGTTATACTACATAACATATAATATTTAGGTAATAACCTTTTATACCTCTAGTTTTGAAAGTTATTACTGTAAACATGTGCATTTGCTAGATCCTGCTGATGCAGGTTTGTGGCTCAAGTGACTTGTGTGCCCCCTGAAACCTCAAACTGCTAGATGTGAGTTCCAAAGGCATGTCCATGTTCATTTCATATTTTTATGTGGAATTTAATAATTTTATAAATCTTTTGCCAAAAATGTAATTACTGCTCTGGTTCTCTGTCAGTTCTCTTACACAACATGACTATTATTGCCTTTGAAGCATCGTCAGCATTAATACATTAGTTCAAAAGCATACACAATTGGCAAATTGTACTATTTCAGTTTTAGTGCTAGTTACTGGCATAGGCTGATACCATGTTAGTGAGCTGGGAAAGCAGTAAAGCTGACCATAATAAGGAAAATATAAGAAATCGCAGTCTTCAGTCCTTCACTCCAGCTATCAACTCTCAGGGAGCACTCACACTATGCCTGGTTGCCTTGTACCGACCCCCTCCCCACTCGCTGGCCTGCGCTCACATTGCGCTTAACGTTCATGACTGTCCTTACTTTGGGCACACTGGCAGGTGGACGTCTTATAGATTTGTTATGCAATGCAGCAATTTCCTGTTAATCGTGCTGCACGTATAAAGAGATTTTACAGCTGATGTTGAGGGAGGAATTTGCTTTGCATCAATAAGGTGAGAACCAGACCTGTTATTAACCCAGCGGGACAGTCGCATCACAGATGTCAGGTTAGAGTTCGGTGGTCAGGCATGAACTTGAAGGGGCGGGCTCGCTCACGGTTCAACGCAGTGCTCACGGGTATGGTATGGAGCGATCACGCTAGTCGAACGAACTGGACTTTGGGGGTCAAACAGGCTCGGGCATGGTACGGATGGCCTAGCGTGAGGACACCCTTAGTGCTGTAGGACTGTTTAACTGGCCTTTACTCGCTGTGGTCCTCTGTCAGTTGTTATAGCAACCAGGCAGTTAAAAGAGGCCACCGATCCTGTGTTGTCCTCTCTGGTTACAGAAGCTACAGTGAAGTAGACCAGTGGTCTAGTTGGTGGTTGTTATCCTCACTTTAGTCTTTGGAACACAGTGCTTCCTAACTGAGCCCCCAGAACTGACACCATATGTCATTATAATAGATGGAAATGAACATAAATACAGTAAAAAGTAACTGTTTATTTATTTATTAATTTATTTATTTAAAAAAGTATTTGAGCTGCTTTGAAGAACACAGTTTGGGTCCAGATTCCTCCTTGATGCCATTCCGGAACAGAAGATGGATTTCTCCTGGCGCTGTGTCTAAAACTCATCTGTAATTAACATTTAATGAAAAAAGAGTTTCAGTTAAGAGACCTCCCACTGACTGTGATTAGACCTAATTACTGAGTCATTCATTCTGAAACCTCCCCCTGAGTATGATTGGACCTAATTACTGAGTCATTCATTCTGAGACCTCCCCCTGAGTATGATTGGACCTAATTACTGAGTCATTTATTCTGACACCTCCCCCAGATTGTGATTAGTCCTAATTACTGAGTCATTCATTCTAAGACCTCCCCCTGACTGTGGTTGGACCTAATTACTGCATCATTTATTCTGACACCTCCCCCAGATTGTGATTAGTCCTAATTACTGAGTCATTCATTCTGAGACCTCCCCCTGACTGTGATTGGACCTAATTACTGCATCATTTATTCTGACACCTCCCCCAGACTGTGATTGGACCTAATTACTGTATCATTTATTCTGACACCTCCCCCAGATTGTGATTAGTCTTAATTACTGAGTCATTCATTCTGAGACCTCCCCCTGACTGTGATTGGACCTAATTACTGCGTCATTCATTCTGAAACCTCCCCCTGACTGTGATTGGACCTAATTACTGAGTCATTCATTCTGAAACCTCCCCCTGAGTATGATTGGACCTAATTACTGAGTCATTCATTCTGAGACCTCCCCCTGAGTATGATTGGACCTAATTACTGAGTCATTTATTCTGACACCTCCCCCAGATTGTGATTAGTCCTAATTACTGAGTCATTCATTCTAAGACCTCCCCCTGACTGTGGTTGGACCTAATTACTGAGTCATTCATTCTGAGACCTCCCCCTGACTGTGATTGGACCTAATTACTGCATCATTTATTCTGACACCTCCCCCAGACTGTGATTGGACCTAATTACTGTATCATTTATTCTGACACCTCCCCCAGATTGTGATTAGTCTTAATTACTGAGTCATTCATTCTGAGACCTCCCCCTGACTGTGATTGGACCTAATTACTGCGTCATTCATTCTGAAACCTCCCCCTGACTGTGATTGGACCTAATTACTGCATCATTCATTCTGAAACCTCCCCCTGACTGTGATTGGACCTAATTACTGCATCATTCATTCTGAAACCTCCCCCTGACTGTGATTGGACCTAATTACTGCATCATTCATTCTAAGACCTCCCCCTGAGTGTGACTGGTCTTAATTACTGCATTGTTTATTCTGAGACCTTCCCCTGACTGTGATTGGACCTAAATAGCATGTCATTCATTCTGAGATCTCCCTCTGACTGTGATTGGACCTAATTACTGCGTCATTCATTCTGAGACCTCCCTCTGACTGTGATTGGACCTAATTACTGCGTCATTCATTCTGAGACCGCCCCCTGACTGTGATTGGACCTAATTACCCCATCATTCATTCTGAGACCTCCCTCTGACTGTGATTGGACCTAATTACTGCGTCATTCATTCTGAGACCTCCCTCTGACTGTGATTGGACCTAATTACTGCGTCATTCATTCTGAGACCTCCCTCTGACTATGATTGGACCTAATTACTGCGTCATTCATTCTGAGACCTCCCTCTGACTGTGATTGGACCTAATTACTGCGTCATTCATTCTGAGACCTCCCCTGACTGTGATTAGATCTAATTACCCCATCATTCATTCTGAGACCTCCCTCTGACTGTGATTAGATCTAATTCATTTTCATCATCCTTATAATATTTTGTCCCCACAAAGAAATAAATACACACACATACAGATATAAACACACCTGCGTACGGATGGTGTAGTGAATGCTTTAGAGGAATGAAGATGTTTTAGGTGTGAGTGTTGCCAGGTTGGCAGGAATTCCCCCCAAACTAAATCCCTCTGCTTTTAGACACAGTATAAGCAGCTCTAAAGCCAACGCACTGCACACGCTCGCAAAACGAGGCTACTTCTATCAGCTCAAAGCCCAAAGCCCACTCTCACATCCACCACTCGTCTACCGCCTCCCTCATCTCTCTGTCTCTCTGCATCCCTCCGTTATCTCTCACTGCAGCCCTCCATCTCTCGGCATCCCTCTTCCTCTCTCTTTTCATCTTTCTCTCTCACTTCATCTGTCTATCTGTCCATTCATCCCTTAGTTTCACTTTCCTTCCCTCCATCTATCTTTGCATCTCTTATCTCTACATCCCTCCTTTTCTCTATTTATCCCTCCACCTCTCTCTCTCTGCATCCCTCCATCTTTCTTTCCCTCTCTCTCACTCCATCTGTCTTTACATTCATTCCTGAATTTCACTTTCTATCCCTCCGTTTCTCTTTGCATATCTCATCTCTATATCCCTCATTTTCTCTGTTCATTCCTCCATCTCTTTCTCTGCCTCCCTCCCTTCTCACTCTCTGCATCTCTCCATTCTTCTTTGCATCCTTCCATCTCTCTCCCCATTCCTCTATCTCTCTCTGTCTCTCTCCATCTTCCCATTTCCCTTCTATCTCTCCTCTTTCATCCCTCCATCTCTCTCTGTCTCTCTCCATCTCTATTCATCCCTCTATCCCTCTCCTTCCATTCCTCCATCTCTGATTCCATCTGTCCATCTCTCTATGCAGCCCTTAGTCTCTCTACCTGGGCCTTCCTTCACCTCTTTATTCATCCTTCCATCTCTCCATGCTCTCCATGCCTCTTTCTCCCTCTAAATCCTTCCGTCTCTCTTTGCAAATCTCATCCCTACGTCCCTCCTTTCCTCTGTTCATCCCTCTCTCTCTTTCTCTGCATCCCTTCATTCTCACTGTCTGTGTGCCTCCATTTTTCTTTGCATCCTTCCATCTCTGCCCGTCTCCGTTCATTCTGCCATCTTTCTCAGCTATGATATTGCGAGTGTCCATCTCTATGTGATTTCCTATGCTGTGTTAGCCCCAAGCTAACGGTGGGGTATGTTCACACTCTGATTCTGGGTTTAATAAGACTTCTACATTAAAAACAGAAATTTTAAGCTTAAAAGATGTTTAAATAACACATTCTTTACTTTATATATTGCAGTTTTATAATAAATTATTCAGTAAATACAACAATTTGAAGCCAAACAGTTTAATGAAGGGGCCTGTTAGCCTGTTAGCTGTCTGCTGAGCTGCTTAGTCTGGTTGTAACTGTTAAGAACTAGAGCTCTTCAGGTATGTAAGGTTTGAATAGTGCAGTTTCCTTCATAATCTCAATGACGTTCGACCTCCTTACATTCCTCAGCAAGCAACAAAACCATCACAGATGATTCCATGAATAGCACAATGGTTTGAAATAACTCGGTGCATTGATACAGAATGTGTACAGTTTTTAGAACGTGGCTCAGCCAATCAGATTCTAGAACCAGAAGTACCTGTTCTATAATAAAACAATACATCATCTCTCTCTGCATTTCTCCTGTTACGGTCAGAACACCTGAGCTTTCTCAGTGCTGCGTATGAGTGTTACAGAAAGCGCCGTCCTCATTCCTCTCCTCTTTCAGCACCTTCTTGCATGCACATTCATCTGGCTTCTCGTCCTGGAGCCTCTCTCCCTCTCTCCCTCTCTCTCTCTCTCTCTCTCTCTCTCTCCCCCCATTGCTCGTCGTGCTCTGAGTAATTGCTCGTTCATTCCTGCTGTGAACGGTTTCTGTAGGGCCTAACGCTAAAACATTTTCACAGTAGGAATGGAATTAATCCAATCTATAAAAACAAAACAGCTACTGGGAGGAAGAAATGCAGGAAATGATCTATGATGGAGCTGCCAGCAGGCTGGATAACCACACACACACCACACACACACACACCAGTCACCGCACACAGTACCTATCCCTCACACCATTTCATCAAGCGTCCATAAGTAATACTAATATGCCTCATATGTATTATATATGCAGTTCTGCGCAAACCTCAGAGCTCATCTTTCATTTATTTAGTTTCCAGTCAAAACGGCCAGAGTTTTTCAGGAGATGTTTCTGAGAAGGTTAGATGAGATAATCCACTTGCATAAGGAAGGAGAAAGTCATGTTTCCAAAACTGGAGCTCCAGAGGTCCAAAGACCTCCAAAATAGTACCTTTACAGGAGGAGCCAAAAACACTCTTAGCTTTTAATGTAAGTTAATGTAAAGAGATTTGATTCCAAGTGTTTTTTAAAGCATTTCTGTTGGTCCATTCATCACGAAATTTTCACACAACATAAAGAACGGCTGGTGTGTTGAAATTATGCATAAAAATAAAAATCGACAAAAATGGAGATACATGGTTTTCTCTGGACAGCGATGAAATTAGTCTCCTAACAACCACCTGGAAGACCTGGTAGACCCCAAAACTGCCCCCATCAGATAAACAGCACTTAAAGCTTTCATCTTTGAGAGAGAGGAGAAAATCAAGCTGCTTCAGATCTGAAAACATCCACAGGTGTTTCTGTCCATCCTTCCACTGTGAGAAGACGACTCAGCGCTGTGGGTCTGAAAGGATGTGTAGTTGATCAAGAAGAACCTCACTGAGAAAAGGAGACGGACACATCAAACAAAGAAGCTGAACGATGGACTGACCACCCCAGAGTCCAGACCTCAACACCACTGAATGTGTTTGATTACTTCAGAAAATGATCAACCAGCTTCTGAGACTGAACTTTGGAGGTGTGTCTGCAGATTCTTTGAGGAACTGAAAGTGAGTCTCCTGAAAAGAATGGAAGTTTAACAAAGCGCATGTAATAATGATTGTATGATGAGTAAAGATGTTCAAAAATGAATAATTTGTACTTAATGGCTTTTTTTTTTGACTGGAAATGAAATAAATGAAGGGTCTCTGATTGTTGGAGATCTCTATTTATAGTTCTCTATCTATATTTGATAATAATATGTCAGATTCATGTTATATTAAAGCAATAAGCCATGAGAGGCTGTGTGTTACTGTGATTGTATCACAGGGAAGGGTGTTATTAGGCATGATGTGAAGTGGAGTAAAACTCCCTTCCCTGTGATAAAATCACTGTAACACACAGCCTCAAGTGCCTTATTGCTTTTATAAACGGCGGCCAATATAAAATATGATAAAATACATCATTTTTCAGAAACGTATTTGTTATTATTATTAATAATCTACGCAATTGAGTATTCAATCCAGTTGTGAGGCAGTCAGAGGTGTACGTATATTGTGGATTTTACAACGGGCTTCGAACGCAGCTCAGCCAATCAGATTTTAGGACCGGAACTATCTGTTTTATAAATGTAGGGAAGCACCTATATGTTATAATAAAATGAACACAAAGAAATGCTTTTGTTATTTCAGTAGCAAAAAAAGGGAAACATGGCACTTTGGTAAAGAGCACTTTACAAAGACAGGATCATTCTGTTCTGTAGGTCAGGACTGTTTTTCTCCAAAGTTAGGAAAAATTTATGCTGACAATGTACGAAAACAAGCAGACACACGTACACAAATTCAAATGCAGAGTCAAAATATTTCAATTATAAACAGCAGCTACAGATCTGAGCTTCTGGGAACATGAAATATTGAACAGAGGCTTCTTGGATTTGCTCCTCGCTTCAGAAACTGTTTTCAACGCTCTCCGACATCAAACGGAGGTCAAATGGCTTGAGTGTCCGTGCACGGAGGATTTAGTATTTCGCAAATGGTGGAAAGTGAAAAATGCGCAACCTTGCACATTCAGCCGTAATGCTGCGTTTCATCCCTTAATCAGCGCTACAGTCCCGACAGCCTCTGAAGTCCACTGTGTATCTCTCTGAGGCGCGTTTGTGCTGCCAGACGGGCTTCTGACTCTCTGAATGCAGCGCAGGACGGCATTTCACAGAGCAGGATTAGGAGTTAGCTGAATAACTTACGCCCAAGTCAAACTTGTCCACTAGCAGAAAAAATAAGTGAAGTTTCTGTCGGACAAACCTCATTTAAGTTATGGGTTTATCCTGCTTTGTCGCATCACTCCTGGGTTTCTCAGTTAGCCGGATAATTTAAACCCAAAGTCAGGATCATACGACTTTACCTCTCATTACTGCCTACTGTTACTATCCTGTCCTTGATTCTGTTATCCAGTTATCCAGTTTTTTCGAGAAATTCTGAGGTATTTCAGAAAGCAAGATTTCTTAGTTAGCCAGATAAATTAAGCTCAAAAATCAAGGCTGTACAACAGGAGAAGAAGTGATGTTTCAGTTAGATAACTCTCACTTTGGGCTAAGTTATTTAGATTTACTCAAAAATCCTGCTCTGTTATATATTTCGGTTTTCTTGGTTAGCTGGATAACTTAAGCCCAATGTGAGGGGCTTTAAAGTAAAGATTATTCAAGAAGACTTTTACCTCTCATTATTGCCTACTATTGTCCTATTGAACAGTTATCCACTTTATTGAGAATCCTTGGAGGCATTTCAGAACACAGGATTTCTCAGTTAGCCAGATAACTTAAGCCCAAAATTAAGCCTGTACAATAGAAGAAATTGTAAGTGATTTTCCAATTACATAAACCTCGCTTTGGGCTTCAGCTTTACTTAGAAGTCCTTCTTTGCTACACATCTCCAAGGTTTCTTGGTTAACTGGATAATTTAAACTCAAAGTAAGATGGTTAAATAAGAGTTTACATCTCATTACTGCCTACTACTACCTAAAATTAATTACTATAGATTTGTTGGTAAATTATCCAGCTTTATTAAGATATCCTGGGGCATTCCAGAAATTAGCATTATTACCATATCAGACTGGTTTGATTTTGTTGGTAAATTATCTAGTTTTACTAAAAAATCCTGGGTAGGCAAAAATGAAAGGTAAAACTCTTATAGAACAATCCTTACTTTGAGTTTAAAGCGCCTCACTTTGGGCTTAAGTTATCCAGCTAACCAAGAAAACCCAGAGAGACATGACAAAGCAGGATCTCTCAGTAAAGATGGACAGTGAAAGTTTCCAAAAGCAAGGTTTCTCAGTTAGCCAGATAACTTAAGCCCAAAAGTCCTATTGGACAGCCTTGCTTTTTTTGGGCCTAAGTCTTCTGGCTAGCTGAGAAACCTTGCTTTAGGAAACCCTCACTGTCCATCTTTATCCAGAAATCCTGCTTTGTGAGATGCCCCCGAGGTTTCGGACATAACAAAAACAAAAACAAAAACAAAAACAACTACCAAAAAAACAACAACAATCGCAGACCCCCGGCTCGGCCCACTGGACAAATATTTACTCAATTAGAGACTTAGCTATGCAGCAGGCAGAGGGAGGTGGGGGTGTGGAGGGAGAGTTACAGTATAAAATATGTATGAGGTGTGTACTGTACCCCTTCCCAAACTCTTCAGAGTGTTTTCTGCATCCCCGCCTGCAGACCATGCAGCCTGTAGTACAGCCAGTACAAACATCTCCAGCGAGCGTGTTGGTGAGCGTGAGAGTGTGTATACATGCACACGTGTGTCTCTGAGTGCGTCTCTGTGTGTGTGTGTGTGTGTTGATCGCGTGTGCAGGCTGCTAAACGTTTCCTCAAGGCATGTAGCCTCTCTCCGCCCGGCGCGCTCCCTCTGCCTGACAGCCGCAGTGCGACTGCTGGAGTGGAACTGACAGGACGGCCCTCATTAGCTTAGAATGAAATTGATTATGTGTTTGAGGGCCAATTGGGATGTAACTCGATTATCATGGTGAGTGAAAGGAACAGTTATGCGAGAAATCAAATTCGTGCAATTTTCCTTTTACCCTAAATGACTTACTCATGCGGTTCTGACGCTGCGTGACTGCCGTCTATAAAAACGGACTGTATTAGAAAAGTCAAGTCAAATTTATTTATATAGCGCCTTTTACAACATGTTGTCACAAAGCAGCTTTACAGAGAATCCGGGTCCATGTCCCCAGTGAGCAAGCCTTGGCGACAGTGGCAAGGAAAAACACAGTTTTTTTCCATGCATTTCTAATGTAAAGCTCTTGTGACTCACAGCTGTCTGAGAACCCTCGGTTCGGTCACATTACAAAGTGCATGTAAAGATCGAGGCCTAATCTATCTGGCTTCTGGCATGAAGACTGTTAATCTGGCAGCGTACTTCAAATGAAAATGTCCAAGCAATTTTTTGGAAATTTTGGCCAAAAAGTAATTGTCTTGTTGGCCGAAATGGTCTTGTGTTATCAATCAATCAATCAATCAATCAATCAATCTTTATTTAAGGTCTGAGTCCATTAACAGTGAACCCTTATTTACAGCATAGCTGAGCTTTATGCAACAAAAAGGAATAAAAAGAGTAAATATAAATTTAAGATAGTAAAAAAAAAAGCAAAATAAATAAATACGACCAAAAATATTAAAACAGTACATAAATAAATAAGATTAACAAACCAAAACAATCAAATACTATAATGTAATTAGTAATAACAATAAATTAATAAAACATTAATTGTAAGAAAAAAGATAAAATAGAAAACAATAATAGTAATAATGAAACAGGACAATAACAGTAAAATGTAAAAAAACAGTAAAAACAGTAAAATGACGAAACAACAAAAATAATACATCAAACGAAATCAAATAACTAAAAAACGAATAAAGCCCTAAAGCTAAATGAACTAAGACAGCTGCAGGCTGAGTGGAGGTGTTTAGAGATCACCAGTTTAAAATGGTGGAGTGACACCAGCGAGTGGAGTTTTAGAGATTCCTGTAAAAGCAGCTGAAAGCAGATTTCCCAGTTCAGTAAAAGCTCTCAGCTCCTGATCCAGTCTGTTTCCATTGTTTACAGGACACTGATGTGATGTCAGATGGCGTGTGGTGAGTGAGCGTCCTGTAGATAACCCGAACCCGGTGTGTTTCCTGCCGCACTGACAGAGAGAACCAACCTAGTTCATGCGGTTTGGTGTGTGCTGCTTGCTGAACAGGCCTGCCCATCACTGCGCTGTCTGTCCTGAGACCTCCCTCTGCACGCCGTTTCACATGTGTCTCCAATGTGGACTGAACGAAGAATGAAGGGTTTCTGATGTGATGGTCAGTCCTTAGTGATTTCCTGAGTGTCCATTGGTCAGTTTCACACAGAATGTAGACGGACACATGAATCCACCAGTTCCACACAGTGAGAGGCATCCGGGGCCCAAACTCCGAGCCCAAAAGAAACCCTGCGAATACAGTGGGGAATACATGCAAGTCCCTAGCCCTGCCTCCTGGGGCTCAGGACTCACACGCCGTCCCCCACTCCCTCGCAGATTTCATCCTCTCCCCGCTATCTTCACGTTTTTTTCTGGGCTCTGCCGGCTCTTGCAGCCATCATCGGTGCCCAGGTGACAGGCGCATGCCACAGACGTGTGTCTCAGCCCCTCTTCATAGGCTCATAACTCCGGATGTGAGTCTCGTATGATCTCATGATAAGATGAAATGGAAGGAGCGACTCTACAGATTCAGGAAATGTTTGAACCGTATTTCTGCGCTGTTTATCGCAAAGATAGAGACACAGATATAGAAACATTGAATTTGACATGCAGGCGAGTTTGTGGACCCCAGAGGGTTAATTAAAACATTATGAGAGAAATTAGCACACTAAAGCACAGAACACCACTATGGTTGGAATACCAAAACATGTCAAATCTATTCAAACTTGTCTTCGTAGGAGGAGATGGGAGGCACCACCGCTTCACTACAACATTCAGAAACAGGCTCATGATTTCCCAGTATGCCATGAACTGTGATCACTGTAAAATCCTTAATTTCAGCTTTTGGACAAGAGGCCTGACCTGTTTCCCACAGAATGCACCATTTCACAACAATCTGCTACATTTACAGAGTGCAGTAAGAGGATTACAGCGTCTTTACTGTAAATTTACAGCAATTCCACGCAAAGTAGCTAAAAACTTTAGCAGCTGTCATGGTTTTTGGTCTGTACTTTTGTCCACTTTCATAGATAACGGTGTACATACGGCACCACATTATGAAATCTATCAGAGATCACTAAATATCTCCACACAGTTTAAGGTGACCATGTAGTGACTTCAACATGCAGTGAGCACCATGCTAAATGGTGAGGTATAAGCTCCCAATACTTGTTAGCGACATTAGCCCCGTAACTTTAGTGCAAAGCAGCAAACGTCAAAAAGCACACTATCCTTTAAATCTACCAATACGACAAACCACAAAACAATCCTGTTCTCGGCTCACTTCTCATGCGGAAACCATATAAATAAGCAAATGCATTCGACAAGACCTGCACAACACACTGCAAGCTCATGGTCCCACTGTCAACAAGCATTATGTTATAAACCTCAGTGCTTAGTGGGGCACTAGAATACAAACCAGTGAGTCTATAAAACTGGAGATGTTATTATTCTAACAGCCAAAACAACAATGAATATGAGCACATTGACAGTTGAGGATTGTATCCTGCTTTACAAAAGAAGAGAACAGAATACCTCGAAGATGGATTATGTGTCTGCTGAATGGAGAAAGGTCTAACTGCAGCGCCGCAGTAAAGCACTCTCAAAGCCGGGCTGTCAGACGCTCACTCTCAGCTCCGGATGCGATGATACAGAGTGGTCAAAAGGCCAAGTAGCTATCATGTCTTGCGTTTTCTTACATGGAGGACACTGAAGTGCATAACATTTTTAGAAACCCTCAAATCTCAAATAGCTGGCTACTCCCTGCATAGTGCACTGCATAGGTCAGGAAACTGGCTCCTGTCCACAAATAGTGCTCTAAATGTTAGGGAGTCACACAGCTTACGGCTGAATATACATGGCTGTCTATTTGGGTGTAGAAGCCATTATTTTATGATCTATATAGTGCACTACCCAGGGAGTACACTCTCAGGAAAAAAGGTACGAAACTGTCACTGGGGCAGTTCCGCTCTTGTCACTGGGGTGGTACCCTCAAGGGTACATCTCAGGACCTTTAGTCAGGGAACCTAACTCTACCATAATCCATTGACATTGTGTTTTCTAAGCTGTACTGACTCCACACACCCCGTCTCGTCTCCAGGCTTTTATTTTACTGTTCTGTTTTAAAACATTCGGTTATGAAAAGGTACAAATATGAACTTTTCACCTGGAAAAACTTATTTAGGGTACATAATTGGACCTTAAACCACTGTTGTACCATTGAGGGAACATTTACACTGTTTGTACCTTGATGAATGAAAAATGTACCTGCACAGAACCTTTATTTCTAACTGTGTAGGAAGCAATTTCAGATTCAGTCATGTGATATGGACCAGCATTGGCTACATAACGGAGATTTGGGCCGTGTGAATGAACAGCTAGCTAATAAGTAATGATTTAATGGCTGTATGCTTAACATCAGCCAGCAGTACCAAAATACACTTTGAAACTGAAAGATCCAAAAATTTTACCATGCATACAAGCAGTTTCTCTGTTAAAACGGTTTCTCTCACCTAATAAGAGTAATGTAGTAGAATTTCAGTACATCATTTACTCCCGCACTCATCAGAGATGAAGTTCCTGCATATTTACTGCACACTCTATAGCAGTACACTCCCTGAAAAAGAGTACTGTACAGGTATGTATTTGTCCTCAGATGTAAACGTACACTCAAAAGTACAACAATAGTCCTTAAGGGTCCAAATATGAGTGAGTTCATGCATAATATGTCCCCCTCCCCTTTCCCAACCACTTAACTCTAGTAGGCTGCACCCAGATGCTAGTAAGAAGCATTGCACCCCTTGCACCTTTTTAAACTTTAACTATAATTTATTTTTAATTATACAAATAAAGCCTGGAGTCAAGCAGGGCTTGGAACACGGCACTATTGCATTCCCCTACTAAAGGTACTAAGACATACCCTTGAGGGTACCACTCCAGTGATTTGTACCCTAGTACCTTTTTTATGAAAGTGTAATATGCACTACATAGTATGTATTGGATTAGTGCAATAGACATTATACAAACATGGCAGTTTGAGTACAGTCTTTGTCTTTTTTGTCCAACCTTTGCATATGGTAATCCACACTATTGCACCCCTTTCTGAAATGCCTAGAACGGAGCTTGCTCTTGCATTGCATTGTGAAGTTTCATGTGACACGTTCTAGAACACATGACATCAATTTAGCGTAGCTTGTAGTGTTTGCATTTGTGAATTCATGTAAGTTACATGCCTGGTGTGACTCTTACCCGACCAATCAAGACCGGCTCCGGCCCACTGTACTCTTCAATCACGAAAAACTGGTTCCAGATCCAGCTCCTCCTGGACCTAGAGCGGGGCTCCATCCCAGCAAGGCCCAGTCCCCCTCCTGGGGAATCTCCCGGGAACTCCTGAAAAACTATACCACTTCCGTGAGTGGCACTTTGAGCCTCTTGAAGGCCAGCACCCAGTCCAGCACCACTATTCAAGGATTGAAGGGTATCTGTGGCACTGGATATAGAGCTGGTTGTTGTGATTAGAGCAGAAGGGTTTGGGTTTATGTTGCCTTTGAGCGAGGAAACTGCAGTCCCAGCGTTTTCCGAGACGCTCACTCTAATCTCTGTGGCTTGTGAGGGATCCTGATCCGTGGGTGCAATCCTTTCCCACAGAGGCCCTGCTGGAGCCAAGGATGCCTCGTTATTCGTTATTCTCTCGTTGTTCAAAGTGTCCCGCCACACTTTCTTCAAAGTGTCCCGCTCTCTCCAGGCAGCCTTTGAACTGTGAAAGGTTTCTGTGTGTGATGATGTTGATGATAAGTCGTCCTTTCTTGCTGCCCTCCGAGGCGCCGGATCGAGTCCTCCCTCCTGCGCCACGTGTGTGTGATCATCTGCGCTGCCCACGAGTTTCACAAGCTTGGAACACACATACACACACACACACACCCTGAGGATGAGCAGCGACGACCTCTTTGAGCTGCTCCTCGGCATGGTTCACCGGGTCGGGAGCAGAGGCCAAAAAGACGTACCCTTTCTTTCCTGTCCTCTGCGAGAGACTCTCGGTCTCATCCCCTCTCCTGAATGACTTTTCTTTTCATTTCTTCCCTCCATCGCTGCATCTCGGCATTCTCCTGGTGCTCAGCACTCATTGACAGCCAGTCCCCCCCTCCCTCTCGTTTTTCTGTCTCTCTCTCTCTCCTTCCCCCTCTCTATCTCTGCCTCTCTGTTTGGATTTTGTAACTCTCCCCCGTATGTCTTCCTTCCTGCCCTCCTCTCTCTCTCGTTACTTCACTCTTTGCATTCTGTAGCTCTCACTTTCTTGCTTGCTCTCTCTCTCTATCTGTCTTCCCCCTCTCTCTCCCTCCGTAGTCATCCGTAGCACCTCTGGAGCGCTCCCTGTGCCTCTCCGTCCGGCGGCTCAACCTGCAATCACAGATAAACGCAGAATCACCACTGAGGTCACTGCTGGACTTAATTACACTTCACTGCTAATCAGCAGAGCTCGCAGATCCTTAAGCTTCCACATAGTGCGGTGTGTGTGCGAACGGGGAGCCGTGGCTCTCGGCTGTGTATCGAGTCTCTGCTGGGAATCATCTACTTCCCTTTAATTGGATTCCTGCCAGTTATTTTGAGACTCAATATTTGTATTTATAATGAAGTGATGAAAAACTGTAGCATGGCACAGGGACTGAGTTTCATCACAATGACAAAAACATCCAGATGGCATCAGACTGAAACAGGTGTTTTTCAATTTTATGAAAAAAATAAATCCTTATTTCCTATTTGTCCCGCTGCCTTGTTTTCCATGCAGTATCCTCATTTTCTCTGCGTTCTCTGCTGCCAGCCTCAACATGTTGACTTGACAATTACGATTAGAAAGATTACACAGATGCAAGCTAATTTTTCTCTCTGAAACACACCACTGTCAAATCCCACCAGACATCCTTTAACACCATTTAAGCCTCTATCTTGTACAACCTCCGAACTCCACTTTGGCAAACTCTTGTAGGGGGCTTTCACTACATAATTACTTCCAGTCGCTACAACTTGGCTCAGATTGTGTTGGATAAGCATTTCAGAAAATCTTCTGCATTGTGAGAGAGGATGAGCTGCTGTCTCTTTACCACTGCATTAAAGCAGGCCTTTGAACGGGTCCCACTGAGATGGAGCCTGAGGCAGAGTGGAATCCGTGGACGGATACCCAATTTGGTTATTTTCACCGAGTCATGGCAAGGAGAGCCTTACAGTACGTGTGCATGTGTCCATGCAAGCAAACTACCTCGCTCTGCTCAATCCTACATTTTTTTACAGAATTCAGACATGACTCATAGAACTCATTAGGGCCAAAACTGTCAACTGTGACTGCAAAACCTCAAGGACACTTCCTCACTGCTTAATTAAACCCACTCCAAAGCTTCATGGAACTCTTCAGGTTAATGAAGACTGCTGCTTCTTGCATCTTGACCTCCATGAGTTTGATGGGAACAATGTACCTTCAACCTTCTGACTCTGAACTGAAAGCCCTCTGACTCTGAATAATGCTACATAACTCTGACCCTCTCAGTGTGAAAAGAACAACATACCTACAGCCTTCTGAGCTTCAAAAGAACAACTTACCTATAACCTGCTGGGTTGGGGATGAAGGATATACCTACAACCTTCTGTGCTTGAAAAGAACAACTTATTTAAAGCCCTGAGTTTGAAAAGAAGGAAATACATACAATTTCTGGGTTTGAAAAAAACATACTGACAACCCTCTCCATTTGATAATAACAACATATCTAAAACTATGTGAGTTTCAAAGAAACTTACCTATGACCTGCTACACTTCAAAAGAACAACTTACCTACAGCCCTGACTTTGAAAGGAACAACATGCGTATGACCTTCTGAGAAAAAGAATATAACTTCCTGAGTTTGAAAAGAGGAAAATACCTACATACAACCTTCCTAGTTTGAAAAGAGTGACATACCTACAACCCTCTGAATTTAAAAAGGGCATCGTATCTCCATCCCTCTGCAGTTGAAGTTAACAATAGAGGCAGTCGTGGGCTGGAGGTTAGGGGACCAGCCTGGTTTTCTCCCTGGGTGCCATAGATAGGGCTGCCCACTGCCCCCTAGTGTGTGCATTCACTAGTGTGTATGTGGGTTTCACTGCACAAATGGTTAAATGCAGATGTCAACTTCCTCTGTGTGCAACTGGTCAGTGTTCTGAATTCTAAGAATTCAATGAGTTCAAGCAAGATTAATGGAAGTCATGAGGACCGATCCTATCAAGACTGGCTGCAATCTTAATGATGGTACTTCAACTAAACCCATGTTCCAAAGATTCTTTAAACTGTCCAGGTTATCGAAGCACACTGGTTCTAACATCTAGATCTCTGCGAGTTTGAAAGGAGCAGTGTACCTCCAATTCTCTGAGTATGAGAGGAGCAACGGCATGATTAATGGAAGTCATAAGGACCAAACCTATCAAGACTGGTTCCAAACTCTTAATGATGGTACCTTAATTAAACTTACATTGTAAAGATTCATCAAACCGTTCAGGTTTTCGAGGCATGCTGCTCCTTGCACCTAGATCTCGGTGAGTTTGAAAGGAGCAACACGCTTCCAACTCTTTCGTGGCCAATTATTAGGCAACATCAGCACTGCGATGGTCTCAAATCACAGAGTCTTTAAATGTACCAAGTGCACTTTAGGCTACACACCACGGAAGCACATACATATGCAATCGGACATTCCTGCCTATAAAGCACTCTGGGGGAGATGCCTGCTGAGTTCGATATGAGCCTGTCATGGTGGTATCTCCGTATCCTCTGGCTATGCTCCATATCCGCAGCTTAATAGATGTCTCTCTCTCTCTAACTCACTCTCTTTCTCTCTTCTCTGGTCCAGCGGTTGCCAGCTACACAAGCTCTTGGCAATGTTTTCTCTAAACTGGATTAAATATCTCCATATACGGGACTCACACTTCTCTGTACCACACAATGATACAGCTACATGAAAGAGTGACAGGCTCTGAGAATAGAGACAGGCTCAAAGACACAGAGATTGCAGAGCTTTGCAGAGCTTATACAGAGCATAAGCTGCAAATATCACCAATGTTGATTACCGAAGGAACAGTTTGGCCAAGAAACAAATGTAGTTTCCTTTTATCCCAAATGTAGCTGGTCTTCCAAAGACATAAGCAATTCTACTTGAGATTGTGTAGAGGGACACTCTGGCCAAAAACTATGACCAACTGGCCTCACAGTAGGGCCACAGCCACCTCTAGAGCAGGGATGCTCATTCCTGATCTTGGAGATCTACCATCCTGGAGAGTTCAGATGTTCAGACCCCCCGAAGACCTTCCTTACCTGGGTCAGGTGTGCTAGATTTGGGTTGGAGATCAACTCAGCAGGGTGGTAGATCTCCGGGAGCAGGACTGAGCACCCCTGCTCTAGAGTGTGATGTTCCAGCCACAAGTAAAAACCCTTTCTGATGTCTTGAAGGTGGGAGGGACTACCAGTACTTTGGGCCAGATTCATGAGAGTTTTGTTTGTTTTTCTCCTTCAGTGGGTGGTGAATGCATACAGAAAGAGGTTAGCTAACAATATTGCTAAGAAACCAAATGTCACATCTGTATTTTTTGTTATTATTATGAACACACAGGAGTGAGTCCCAATGGTTTTATTTCGTATTTGCTTAATGCCTGCTGTGTATTGAGAGAACACACGAAAGCACAAAAAGGATAGAAAATCATGCATTCAATCATAATAATGAGGCTGCATGATGTGTTACAGAATATTAATATTCTAAGTAATATATTAAATTCTAGTTGTAGGCCGGCATCCACCTTTAACAACTCAATGCAATTTGAGGCAAACGTTCAACAATTGAGGCATGCAGTCTGCGGAATGCTAATTGGTGGGGTATACGCTTGTACTACTCGTTAGCTTCATTAGCCTCCAGTGTTAAAACTACAGATGCCTTGGCTGATTGGGGTAAAGAGAAAAATGTACAACTGTTCCATAAATCTGTTTAGTTTAATCATTATAGAACCTGACACTTCAAATGCGCATTACCCAGGTAGTATTTAATGATGCTGGGTATTACCCACTCTAAGCGCAGAGCACAAAAGCTCCTGTCCTGCTTCTGTAATGTAATCTGGACAGCTTTGTTCATGTCCAAGCCACCTCTAGCCTAAACCGTTTCTGCTCCGCTGAGCCTGACAGCGCAAAACTGCGTAAGTGCTGCACAGTAACAGTAAACACTTCACACTGTGGCAGCTCTGAATACAAGTGATTCCGGATGCATCCGTATGCAAAACACAGCCTGGCTAAGCTGCACAATCCCTGCACACCACGCAAGGCTTCACAATGAAAAATGCACGTCTCTGCCTACATTTAGCCATGCATCTCTGAAGTCTCCGAGGGGCCGAGATCCATGAGTGGTACATGTGCCCCCACATCCACGTCTTTCAAGCTGTGCTGTGTAACGGACCATTAACACGGGGCGATAAATCGGGCAAACGGCCCGACGCTCTGCTGAGCGCTGGATCAATATTGTTCCTTCCCATCAGCGAAGGGTGTATTTCAACGAAGTGTTACACACACTTGGGGACTTCAGAGGCACAGGCCGAGGCCTTTAATAAAATATGAAGGCCGAACTGCAACACTGACCTCCACTTAGTTAATCAAAACGATATGATAAAATGGCCAGAAACAACACGAGGGAGGTGTAATGGCTGGCTGAGGTTCAGCTACAGGGATTAAACGTAAAGTCCATGCCAGAGCTATAAAACCTGTTCGCTTCCTCTGTGGGAGAAAACAGCAGGAGATGCTTGAGTCAGAGAGTTTGAAATATTTATCTAAATCTGACAGGACTCACTATTCACAATGGGGTTTATTTTGGTGTGGATAACATTTCTCAAACAATGTTTGGGCTCTGGTCAGGGTCATATTTTATGTTCAAGTTTGTCGTCTCCCATATTTGACGGAAACAAGCAAAGCAAAACAAGATAATTACGTTTATGATAATCGGATGTACAATTATCCTGACTTTAAACTTTGGTAATGTTGTTCTAAAGCATTAACTGATGCCTAAACTTTTAATGGAATGTAGACTTAATTATAAAGAACTGATAATTAAGCTATTCATTTCAATTTTGCTGATCAGTGATCTGATGACAGTTGTCACTGTTGTTAAGTAGCTTAACAGTTTTTATAAACGAAGTTTCATTCACTATTTTTTCATCATTCAGTGTGTTTACATGCACTAAATAATCTGTTAAGTGCGGAAATCAGATTTTGTCTGTAATTGTTTCAGCTTGTTTACATGCTCTTGGGTAATCAGATAATGGGAAACTCTGGCTCTACATGAGTCAGACAGTAATCGGATTTCTGCTCTGCAACCAGTCAATAAACTCACAGAATAGGACGTGATGTAAACATAACGTAAAACTCAAACGCCATGCCACAGTTGTTTTTTAAACATTGAGTCAGTTTACTGAGCTGAACCCCATTACTGAGCTGAAGTCCAGCTCTCTTTATCAGATTTCTGAAAACATTAATTTATTCAAAAAGACTTTATCAGCTCCCAATTGGATCAGACAGAATTTTGTTGGCTACAGTCAGATTTGGACAGAATTTTGTTTGCAAAAGTGGGATTTGGATACAATTTTGTCAGCTACAGTCTGATATAGACAGAATTTTGTCAGTTACAGTTGAATTTGGACAGAATTTAGTCTTCGGCATTGGTTTCTAACAGCATTTTGTGTGCTACAGTCAGATTTGGGCAGTTACAGTTGTGTTCAGACAGAATATTGTTGGGCTACAGTGGAATTTGGACAGAATTTTGTCAGATTTTTGAAATTTGACAGATTTTTTCTGCTACAATCAGATTCTAACAAAATTTTGTCCCGTACAGTTGGATTCTTAATAGAAATTTGTGTGCTACCGTCAGATGTGGACACAGTTTTGTCAGTTACAGTTGTGTTCAGACAGAATATTGTTGGGCTACAGTCAAATTTTTAACAGAATTTTGTCGGCCACAGTCAAATTTGGACAGAATTTTCTCTGCTACAATCAGATTCTAACAAAATTTTGTCTGCTACAGTCGGATTTGGACATAATTTTGTCTGTTACAGTTGGATTTGGACAGAATTCTCCTGGTTGCACACTGTAAAAAATGGCTCATCAGATCAACCAGTCTGGATTGTAAATTTTTCAGATTTAAATTTTCAGGCCTGATTAAAGCTCTGCATGATCCTAGAGCGCAATAACCCTTTTAGAACTGACCTTATCTCAGCCATTTTCGGTCCCAACCCTGTGCACATTTCTGCTTTCTCTCAGCTCAGCAAACACCTGATGCAGGCGTGTGCAAGACTGGAACAGAGAGCCAGAGCTTTTAGTCACTATTTGCTAAATAACTGAAATGACCTTGAAGCAGCAGCCCTGTTAGGCCCTTTATAAACACCCCAGAGCCAGCGTGGTGCACAGTGGAGGCTCATTGGCTCCAACCATCCCACCAGTCTTGGGTCTGATCTTAGCTTATACCAATTGCATTTCTGCCCTTAAGCAAGTAATTAAACACAAGCTGCTCCTGGCGGCTATCTAGGTGGCGTAATACGTTTTGGACACAAGCAACAGTGTGATGTAAAGCGTTAAACCAGCATGGGCAGTTACTGCTGGACCATTTTTAACCTGTTTATTCACAGTCTGACGGCAGCATGTTTCTCTATTCCAGCCCCAGCCTGTCTCAGGAGAGGCAGAGGCACCATAAACTGTATATGAGATCCTAACGTCTCATGCATTTTCAATCTTTGTATTTCTGTATGGACTTTTCAAGCAAAGGATTCTGGGTAGAATTATGCACTATGCATACGCTATCAAGCATCAGCCATGAGATGAAGAATCTGAGGAGTAATGTAAAGAGTAAACTACAGTAGCCACAAAGTATCTCATATTTAAAGGGCCCATATCATGAAAAATTTCATAGTATTTAAAAAATTTAATGTTTCAAAATGCATAGTTCCCATAGTTCACCAGTCCAATTCAGTTCATATTTAAAAAACAAACTGTAAAAACACACATTTTGAATTCATTTACCAATATCTGCCTATTCAGCCTACAGCAGAATTTTGTCTGCTACTGTCAGATTCTTACAGAATTTTGTCGGCTACAGTCGGATTTGGACAGAATTGTGTCAGCTACAGTCAGATTTGGACAGAATTTTCTTGGCTACAGTCAGATTTGGACAGAATTGTGTCAGCTACAGTCGGATTGGGACAGAATTTTCTTGGCTACAGTCAGATTTGGACAGAATTTTGTCAGCTACAGTCAGATTTGGACAGAATTGTGTCAGCTACAGTCAGATTTGGACAGAATTGTGTCAGCTACAGTCAGATTTGGGCAGAATTTTCTTGGCTACAGTCAGATTTGGACAGAATTTTGTCAGCTACAGTCAGATTTGGACAGAATTGTGTCAGCTACAGTCAGATTTGGACAGAATTGTGTCAGCTACAGTCAGATTTGGGCAGAATTTTCTTGGCTACAGTCAGATTTGGACAGAATTTTCTTGGCTACAGTCAGATTTGGGCAGAATTTTCTTGGCTACAGTCAGATTTGGACAGAATTTTCTTGGCTACAGTCAGATTTGGACAGAATTTTGTCAGCTACAGTCAGATTTGGACAGAATTGTGTCAGCTACAGTCAGATTTGGACAGAATTGTGTCAGCTACAGTCAGATTTGGGCAGAATTTTCTTGGCTACAGTCAGATTTGGACAGAATTTTCTTGGCTACAGTCAGATTTGGGCAGAATTTTCTTGGCTACAGTCAGATTTGGACAGAATTTTCTTGGCTACAGTCAGATTTGGACAGCATTTTGTCGGTTACTGTCAAATTTTAACAGAATTTGTCGGTTACAGTCATATTTGGACAGAATTTTGTCTGTTACTGTCAAATTTTAACAGAATTTTGTCAGCTACAGTCAGATTTGGATAGAATTTTGTCAGCTACAGTCGGATTTGGACAGAATTTTGTCGGTTACTGTCAAATTTTAACAGAATTTGTCGGTTACAGTCAGATTTGGACAGAATTTTCATGGCTACAGTCAGATTTGGACAGAATTGTGTCAGCTACAGTCAGATTTGGGCAGAATTTTCTTGGCTACAGTCAGATTTGGACAGAATTTTGTCAGCTACAGTCAGATTTGGACAGAATTGTGTCAGCTACAGTCAGATTTGGGCAGAATTTTCTTGGCTACAGTCAGATTTGGACAGAATTTTCTTGGCTACAGTCAGATTTGGGCAGAATTTTCTTGGCTACAGTCAGATTTGGACAGAATTTTCTTGGCTACAGTCAGATTTGGACAGAATTGTGTCAGCTACAGTCAGATTTGGACAGAATTGTGTCAGCTACAGTCAGATTTGGACAGAATTGTGTCAGCTACAGTCAGATTTGGGCAGAATTTTCTTGGCTACAGTCAGATTTGGACAGAATTTTCTTGGCTACAGTCAGATTTGGACAGAATTTTCTTGGCTACAGTCAGATTTGGACAGAATTTTGTCAGCTACAGTCAGATTTGGACAGAATTGTGTCAGCTACAGTCAGATTTGGACAGAATTGTGTCAGCTACAGTCAGATTTGGGCAGAATTTTCTTGGCTACAGTCAGATTTGGACAGAATTTTCTTGGCTACAGTCAGATTTGGGCAGAATTTTCTTGGCTACAGTCAGATTTGGACAGAATTTTCTTGGCTACAGTCAGATTTGGACAGCATTTTGTCGGTTACTGTCAAATTTTAACAGAATTTGTCGGTTACAGTCATATTTGGACAGAATTTTGTCTGTTACTGTCAAATTTTAACAGAATTTTGTCAGCTACAGTCAGATTTGGGCAGAATTTTGTCAGCTACAGTCGGATTTGGACAGAATTTTGTTGGTTACTGTCAAATTTTAACAGAATTTGTCGGTTACAGTCAGATTTGGACAGAATTTTCATGGCTACAGTCAGATTTGGACAGAATTTTGTCTGCTACAGTCAGATTTTCATAGCATTTTGTCGGCAACAGTTTAACCCCTCCTGCTCACGCTGAAGTCACAATTCAGCCTTGAACACAGTTTGAATTAGGCACAAAATGGGGCAGCCAATCAGAACAGAGCTCATTTACATGTATCATTCTTAAAGGCACAGTAACAAAAACAGCCTGTTTAACTCTGAGGGATAAAGCGAGGTTGAAAAATGGTCATGTTAAAGAAATTGACTCTTTTTGGTACGAAAAACCACTCAAATGTTACAAGTGGACGAAAGGGAAAAAATCAAACACAAAAGTTAAGGATGTGACTCTTTAAATAAACTGGAGAGAAAGTCACCACAGTTTCTGTTGTGCTTCCACTGTCGACTGTACTTAACATCACAAAGTTACAGAAAGTAATACACTCAGTTTCTGCGTTCTTATTCAAATGATTCTGAAAGGTGTCAGCGCTGCAGGGAAAATGAACCTGTCAGAGTTGAGTGGCTTGATCACGCAAATCGTTCCAGAAGTATGTTTACTTGATTATTCAGTCGGACTCTGAGTGAGTGGAGCTCAGCGTGAACCCTTTGTTTCTTTGGGAAGCTTAAAAAAGTACTGACAAAATTCAGGCCCCAAGTCCATTTTGATGGGAACTGTGTAGAGCTGGGCGATACGGCAACAATACAATATCACAATACTTAAAGAGGTTTTTACGATATACGATATGTCACGATATTTCTTTTTTCAGACATCCGATTAGCTGGAACAGAGAAAAATGAACTAGTAGTGCTACATTTTAAAAAATACTACCAAAAACTGTGACCATGATGATTTTTATTCAATATTTGGCACTAAATCCAGTTGAACTGGACTAATTTTGCTCTCTTTATAATATAGACTGCAGCTGGTCAGTGTTCTACAAGCACTGACGATATCCATGATATGTTCAGGAAAGCGAATTGTATTGTATTGTGACATAATTTATCACAATAATGATATATATCGTCATATTGCCCAGCCCTAAAACTGTATACGTCCCATTTCCCCAGTTAGTTTCCCTCTAATTCCAACTATAGTTAATCAGCCAAGACGTGTTTGCCTATTTAGTTTTGCTCTGGAGCTACAAAGCTAATGTATGCACCTTCAAAAGCCCCCCTACCTGGGGTCAGAAGCCCCCCTGGTGAATCTAGCATTGATTTGTCATCTAAGAATAAACAAAGGTCCAGTTATTTGTCTTAGTAATCAAAGAACAACACTAAAAAATAACTATAATGATAGACTTTAAAGTCTTTTCAGTAACACTTTCTATGAATGTCACATTTGTAAGCATCTATAAACACATTTATAACATATTATAATGCATTCATATGGCATTATAAACATGATTATAAACATTTATAAAAATGAATTACACTGGATTACACTTCATAGCCATGTTTATTAAACATTATGAATTGTTAATATAATGCATTATAAGCAGTGTTGATAACATGTTATTATTTCAGTGCCAAAGAAGTCAGTCCCAGCTTGGAGAGCGTAAAGTAAAGACAAATACCAAGCTAACGGTGGTGAACATTGACTTTCCCACATTGGGTAAAACACTGATGGCAGCTCTAGTTTAAACTCTGACATTTGAAGCCTGTAATGTGCTTTACTGTGAATGTTTTAGTGTTTCAGTAAATCCTTCAGTAAATACTTCAACTTGAAGCCTCACTCTGAACACTGGAGGAGGCTTTAGTACAGTACGCTTCACTTTACTTAGAGTGGACAAATACGACTTATGAGCTCTTATAATTTGTTATGATCAGTACTTATAATGTATTATGTTAACAATTCATAACGCATAATAAGCATGGCTATAACGTGTAATGCATTTTTATAAATATTTATAGCTATGTTTATAATGCCTTATGAATGCGTTATAACATGTAATGAATGTGTTTATAGATGCTTACAAAGGTGACATTCATAGAAAGTGTTACCGTCTTTTCTTCTAAAACTTAATATGAATGAATGTGTCAATATTATCCAATGATAAAAAATAGATGAACCAGCCCTGAAACATGTCCAGGGGAATAAATCCCAGGAATGCAGCCCTCCAGAAGAAGAAATTTCAGACTTAATTACACCATAGCCTTTCGGTTAATGTGCTGAGATTAGAGAGATTAGATTTATCCCATCGAGAGAGAAAATAAGAGGGGATATTTAATCCTGGGGGGCTTCTTTTCTCCCCAAGTCACACTTCTGTTCTCTATAAACACGACCAGCTGAAAACAGCAGCAGCCGCCTTAAAGCCTGGATGTTCCCTGCATTTCCTTCTGACACCAGTGAAGAGATACATATGGAAATCTGACAAGCTTTCCTGTCCAGAACATGCTTCATTCTCCCATAGCTCCCAGTCCAGCTCAACGCCGCCGCCCGCGCGGCTGTTAATCGGCACCAATCTGCTGCTGAGTGTGGCGCGGAGCTCTGGGGGGGTCGGTCCCCGTTACAGTGGTCACACTATCAGTGATGTGGTCGTTAAAAGTCCCTGCTCTCTCTCTATCAGCCCAGCATCGGGAACTTCCCCCTTCAGCTGATTAATTGGGGCCATAAACGGCGTAATTAATTTCTGCTCACCGCTCCCCAAAGTTTAACGGCCGGAGGATGCTTAGTATTAAAGTCAGGTGGCAGCCATCGATCTTACAGCACCTCCGGGGTAATGAAGACTGTCAGCGGCCTAACGGCAGAGAGAGGGAGAGAGAGGGAGAGACAGAGAGACACAGAGAGAGACATAGACAGAGACATAGAGAGACAGAGAGAGAGAGCATGATTATAATGCATGCGCCAACCTCTCCCCATCTCCCTCCTTCATTTATCTCTCTCTCCTTCACTCCTTCACTCTGTCACTACCAATCTGCACTCAGACACACACACACCCACACACACACACACACACACACACACACACACACACAGAGGAAACACTCAGCACTCCAGCTGCTCATCAAATACACACTCCTCTAATACAAACTCCTCTAATACAAACTTCTCTAATATATGCAGTGTACAGTCGTGTGCAAAAGTCTTAGCGCCCCTGGACAAATTCCACGTTCTTGCTGATGTTCTAAGTGTAAATAAGTGAACACGTTCTCTACAGAGAACACACTCCTGCACACTGTAATACACACTTACTGTTTATTTAAAGCAGACAACAACATATCTGTAAGACATTTAAGTTATTTTGGGAAAATCAATAAGTTACTAATTGATAGATCATTGCAAGTTGATCATTACAGCATATTATTAAGAACTTATCGGCCTCATGTTAAATTTGAAATACAAAATATTCCATATATAAATTTCCACAATATGTTCAGAAAAGCATATTGTTTATTATTGTGACAATTTTTGACAATAACAACGTATATCATTATATTTCCCAGCCCTAGAACCGTGTAAGTCCCATTTTCCCAGTGTGTTTCCCTCTAACTCCAACTGTAGCTGATCAGCCAAGACATGTTTGCCTATTACGTTTTGCTCTGGAGCTACAAAGCTAATGTATAAACCTTCACAAGCCCCCCTACCTGGGGTCAAACCACCCCCCCCATGACTCTAGCATCAGTTTGTCATCTAAGAAAGCACAAATGTCAAGTTATTTGTGTTATTAATCAAAGAACAATACAAAAAATACTACATATTTAAAAATAAAAACAACCACAACGACAGATTTTTAAGTCTTTTCTTGTGAAACTTAATAAGAACGCATGCATCAATATTATTCAATGATAAAAATTAGATGAACTAGTCCTGAAGCATTTCCAGGGGAATAAATTCCAGCCTCAAGATTTGATCATCTTTTGAAATACAAAGCATTACGTATATAACTTTACATATATATACAATATTTTCACTAGAATTTCATTTTGGATATTAATTTTATTAGCACTTGATTCTGGATATTTATTTTCTCATAACTTAATTAAGGATATTATTTTAATAGAACTTTGCTTTGAATATTTATTTTAGTAGAACTTATTTCTCAATGTTCTACAGCTTTCTCAGTCATTCAGGACTCATCTACACTCTTTTACACATCCAATATTTCTTCATTTTTATTTACAGGTTCCTATAAATACTTTGAAATATGTGAAATTCTACAGGACGAACATGTTTGAATATATTAGGTTTTATATTGTTGAAAACAGATGCCTGAATAAGTTCCTAATCACTTTGACTGCTGATTGAAGAAGAAGTGCAATGTTACATTAATACTTCTTCACTGAAATACTTGCCTCTTCTATCCATTCATCACAATCCAACACGAGACTCTCTTATTAGTTGTTTTCTATCCGTACTGGCGTGAACTCTGCCTCCTGTTGCACACGGTCATGTTGTGCTCGAGTGTGTTAGTATGCTGCTAGACACCAATGTGAACATCCTGGCCTGCACATGTTTACTGTAATTAGGCCTGAAGACGTTTAGACAGGGTGTATAAAGGCTGGTCCATTTATAGTCCTATAAAGTGCACCTACACTGCTCGGCTCCCTGAAGCCGACAGCACGCTGTTCCTGCCATACTAATGCAAATGCTGAAAAATGATGTGCTGCGAACCTCGCTTTAATGGCTCGACTTCAAAATAGACTCCAGTGATTACTGCTTGTGCAACATGTTTGTTTTGGTGTCATAAAGCTGCCACCACATGTGTGGTGCTGCAAAAAAAGCCTCAAAATGTTGCGTAAATGATCAATCCAAGCCAATATCGACCTGGACCATGTGTTTTGATCAAGCTTTGCTTAGACTTGCTTTGCTTAGGCATTAATCAGACATGCTGTTTACATCCTCATAGATGTAAGACCATTAATAATGTCAAATTAATATCAAACTACTGGTGTGCATGTAAAAAAAGTTTGAAATGTTCCAAAACAGGGGTACATTTAGACTAAGAATGTTATAAACAGGTGAGGCAATCATGGTTGGGTATAAAAGGAAATTCAGGAAAGGCCAAGACCTTTATGAGCAGCGACGGATCGAGGCTCATCAAAAATCTGAAAATAATCCAACATTCCAACAAGCATTTCCAAAGATGTTCAGTTTTCAGCCTCTACAGTGCTTAATACCCTCAAAAGTTTCAAGGGAATTTGGAAAAAACTGTGTAAAGGGCAAAACCATAACCGAATGTCCGTGACCTTTGACCCCTCAGATGGCACTCCATTAAAAACCCGACATTCTTTGTGATGGATCTCACCACATAGGGTCAGGAAACTACTGTCAATAAACACTGTCTGTCACTGCAGCCATAAACACAAGTTTACACTGTACTATGCACAGTTAACAACGTCCAGAAACACCACCGATTTCTCTGGGCTCGAGCTCATCTGATGTGTACAGATGCTCAGTGGAAACATGTATTGTGGTCTGACGAGATTGTTTATGGAGATAACGGATGTCGTTGGGCCAAATAAGAACCATCCAGACTGTTACCAGCATAAAGTTCCAAAGCCGGCTTCTGTCATGGAAAGAGGGGTATTAGTAGTGGCATCTGTGGAAGCACCATTAACATTAAAGCATATATACATATTTTGGAT
>NW_023494802.1:40824656-40870335 GCF_904425465.1 Colossoma macropomum
TAGTAACCTAAACCTGAACCTAAAACTAATCTCAGTAACCTAAATCTAAACTTAAACCTCAGTAAGCTAAACCTAAACCTTGGTAATTAAAACCTAAACCTAACCTCAGTAACCAAAACCTGAACCTCAGTAACCTAAATCTGATCCCAAACCTCAGTTATCTAACACTAAACCTAGTAACTAAAACCTAAATCTAACCTAAACCTCAGTAACCTAAACCTGATCCTAAACCTCAACCTAAACCTAAACCTAGTAACTAAAACCTAAACCTAAACCTCAGTAACCAAAACCGAAATCTGATCCTAAACCTCAGTAACCAAACCTGAACCTAACCCAAAGCTCAGTAGCTGGACGCCCAGGGATGGATTCCTGCCCAGGCCGGTGGTGCCCAGGGGTCTCTAAATGCCAGGAGCCCTGAGGGTCTCAGCCCACCGGCCCTGAGGCAGCTGGGAGACTGGAGACCACCGCGGATATGAAATCAGATTTCTGAATATTGATCACGCGCTGACTCGATCACACTCACCGCTGAATTAAACACCATCACGACTGAGACACGACTGAGCAGGAAAAACCGGGCGAGTTAATTAATATTAATATTCATATTAATCACAGTAAATGACTCCACGTGTTCACTGAGACCGAATCATCTTGTTTACATGTTTCTCGCGCGCAGTTTCAGCCGCTCATCAACAAACAGCTGTTTATTAAAGTTCTGATTTTCAGGTCTTTATTCTTTATTATGTTTCACATTACTGTCAGTGTGTGTGTGTGTGTGGGTGGGGGGGGGGTGATGGGGGGCTCTGAAGCTGCCTGTGCCCAGGGGTCTCCTCACAGGCGATCTTATGGCTCTTCTCATTTCTCACTGAAGCCCCTCAGAGTGGACTTTGTGGTGAAAGTGGTCAGTTTTTCTCGTGATGATCCGCCAACTGTCCTCACAGCTACACCGTCTTCATGTTTTACTATCATTATGGGGACATTCGGTCCCCACGAGGAGCTCGGTCTGACACACGTGACCAAATTAACATGCCCAACCTACCGCGCGAGCCTTCTATAACTTTCCCCGGGTCGCGCGAGCGGTGGCCAACCCGAACACCCCGCGCGCTTGAACTCTGAGAGGACCGCACGTGTAAAACATTCAGCTGGAAAAAAAAAAACTCTGATTAACTGCGGCAGGACCGCACGTGCCGTTTTCCCGCGAGCGTCCCAGCCGTTACCATTTGAACATGACCGTTACTATTTGAATGTAGCTGTTATGTTACAGTTAAACGTAACGGCTGCGGTTTAAACTGTAACCGTTATTAGTTTCTGTTTAAACGGCTGTTTAAATGTGTTTCAAATTCAGGTGTAATACTTCATATTTTAGCCGTTAAAATTTAAATTTAAAACGTTATTATTTAAACGGAGCCGTTATTTAAATACCGTTATTATTATTTAAATGCCTTCGCGGGAGCCGCACGCGATACCGCGCAGCAGACGCGTCCGCGCGAGGCTGGAGCTGAGCGAGCTGTGCAGCTAAGAGAGGCGCGAGCGGTGCCGGTTTAACGCTGCTGCTCGCGCGGCTCCGCGCGCAGCACAGCGAGGCTTCGGAGAAAGAAAGGAGAGAATGGAGAGAATTAAAAGAGTAAAAAGAGTGAAGATGAACAGAGAGAGAGGGAGAGAGAGAGAGAGAGAGAGAGAGAGAGAGAGAGAGAGAGAGAGATGATGGAGCTCCAGTCTTACCTTCAGCAGCGCGAGGACTCCGAGAGAAGAAGCGCAGCGAGGAACAGCGAACGGATTAAACCTCCCTCTCTCTCTCTCTCTCTCTCTCTCTCTCTCTCTCTCTCTCTCTCAGCGTTATGCCACTGCTTACTATATTACTCTTTTTTTCTCTCTCTATTCCTCTATGTCTCTCTCTCTCTCTCTCTCCCTCTCTCTCTCTCTTCCTCTACCACTCTCTTTCTCTCTCTCTCTCTGTCTCTCTTTCTCTCTCTCTCTCTCTTCCTCTACCTCTCTCTATCTCTCTCCCTCTCTCTCTCTTCCTCTACCTCTCTCTATCTCTCTCTTCCTCTCACTCTCTCTCTCTTCCTCTACCTCTCTCTATCTCTCTCCCTCTCACTCTCTCTCTCCCTCTTTCTCTCTCTCCCTCTCTCTATCTATCTTTCCCTGTCTCTCCCTCTCTCTCCCTCTACCTCTCTCTCTGTCTTTCTCTCTCTCTACCTCTCTCTTTCTCTCCCTCTACCTCTCTCTCTGTGTCTCTCTACCTCTCTCTATTTCTCTTCCTTTCTCTCCCTCTCTCTCTTTCTATCTCTCTCCCTCTCTCTTTCTCTCTCTCTCTTCCTCTCTCTATCTCTCTCTCCCTCTCTCTCTTCCTCTACCTCTCTCTATCTCTCTCTCCCTCTCACTCTCTCTCTATTTTCCCCCTTTCCCTGTCTGTCTAGTACATTCCCACTCTCCCCTGTTCTATCTATTACACTCTCCCTCTTTTTCTGTCATTCATTTCATTTTATGTCAATCTATTTCATTCTCCCCTCTCTAGCTCTCTCTCTCTCTCTCTCTTGCTCTCCCCTCATGCTCTCTTTATCTCTCCCTATCTTCTCTTTCTCCTGCCTTTTTTCCGACCCTGTCTCTCTTGCTATTTCATCCCCCTTTCTTTTCTCTCTCTGTGTATTTCACTCTATCTCTCTCTCTCTCTGTCTCTCTTTCTGTATTCCTGTATAGATACCTCTCTCTTTCACTGCTGTCTCTCTCTCTCTGTCTCTCTTTCTGTATTCCTGTATAGATCTCTCTCTTTCCCTGCTCTCTCGCTCTCTCTCTCTCTCTCTCTCTCTCTCTCTCTCTCTGCTGTCGAGGGTGCTGTGTGTCTGTTTTAGTGTTTCTGCTCTCTGACATACATGCACTATTCATCTATTCATCCTCAGCCGAGCCTCCAACTATACACCCCCCCCCCACCCCGGGACACATGTCTGAGTGTGTGTGTGTCTGAGCGTGTGTGTGACGTTGATGTGTGTTGATTGGCCGGGTTTGGATCACCCCCCCCACCACCCCCCCGGTTCTCATCATGCTCTCCTTTCATTCTTTCACTCCGTCTAATAAACTGAACCCCTTTAACGCTCACAGATCACACACATCACCAGCCACCACACACTTCATATCTCACCACCACACCAAGATTCCTCACTCAGATCTCTCTGGAACAAACGGAGAAACTGTGGGAAGTGCAGGTTCCAGACTTTCAGTCCAGACCACATCTGTGTTTGAAGGTAGAAGAGGAGATATTTTATCATAATCTGAATTTGATGAAAAGCTATAGTTGTCTTGAGTTCTGTGTTTTTTTTGCGGACCAAAAATATTCTTTGTGTTTACATGGGTTTTACAAACCCCATTCCCCATTTATACTGACCACCTTAAAGATATTCTGAATTTGATGTCTATAACACACTCAGAAAAGTTGGGACGGGGCAAAAAAAAATAGAGAAAAAAGTTAATAAAACATTCAAGCTACACTGTTTTGAAGCATTCCACAATAAGCAGGTGAACTGGTAACAGGTGAGGAGATCACGACTGGGTATAAAAGGAGCGCCCACCAAGGACTCGGTCTCTGCAATCAAAGATTTTGAGAAAATGGTCAAATAATTCAAAAAGAACATTTCTCAGTGCAAGATTTAAAAAAAAAAAAAATAGGTTCTTCACCGTCTGGCAAACATAATACTGTGAAAAGATTCAGGGAATCTGGAGAAATCTCAGTCCGTGTAGGGCAACGCCGGAAACTACTGTTTAATGCATGGCCTTCAAGCCCTCAGACAGCATTGCATGAGAAACCCTCATGCTGCTGCAAATTGAAACTATATTACACAAGGAGAAAGCCATACATCAATTCTGTGCAGAAACACCGCTGATTTCTCTGGGCCAAAGCTCGGGGCTTGGGAGTCCTTTGGAAAACCGTTGTCACTTAATACAGTCCGCTGCTGCATCAGGAAATGCAAATTAAAACTGTATTACACAAAGAGAAAGCCATACATCAATTCTGTGCTGAAACGCCGCCGAGTTCTCTGGGCCAGAGCTCATCTCAGATGGTCTGAAAGTCCACATTTCAGCTTATTTTCTGGGAAAAGCAGATGTTGAATTCTTCATGCTAAAGATAAAACAGAACATCCAGACTTCAGCAAAAGGTGCAAAAGCCAACATTTGTCATGGTGTGGGGGGCATCAGTGCCCACAGCATGGGTGACTTGCATATGTGTGAACGGACCATTGGCACAGAGGCATATTTTGGGATTTTAGAGAGACATAAGCTGCCATCAATATGATGTCTTTTCCCAGAAAGTCCCTACTTGTATCAGCAAGACAATGTCAGGCCTCATTCTGCACTTTGCTACAACAGCGTGGCTTCATAGACTCAGAGTGCTGTGCTTGACTGACCTGCCTGCAGTCCAGATCTGTCTCCTATTGAAAATGTATGGCGCATCATGAAATGAAGAATCAGACAACGATGACCACAGACTGATGAGCAGCTAAAGTCTTGTATTAAGCAAGAATGGGCAAAAATTTCACTTGCAAAACCACAACAATTTGTATCCTCAGTTCCCAAACAATTTAAAAAGTGTAATTAAAAAAAATCTAAATAATAAAATGGAAAGGTGATGTAACGCAGTGGTAAACATGCCTCTTTTTGAGTGTATTGCAGCTATCAAATTCTAAATTTGTTTATATTTACAAAATGCAATTAAGTTGGTCTGTGAAAACATTGAAAATCTTTTCTTTGTAGTTTTGTCAGTTTGTACCTTTGTCTATTCATTACCTAATTAACTATGTTTTTATCTAATAAAACTTGATTATTAAAGCAAAAAAAATAACAGCTTCCAAGTTTCTACACTTTAGGCTTGTTGTTATGTAGTTTATTTTAAGACTTATTATGAATTATTCAGTTACTAATATGCAACTTTCAGTACTTATTATGTCATTAAATATATAATTATGTCATTTGTTTTGAATAGCATAGCAAGCTAAATGTAATAACTTTGACTTTTAAGGGTAAAAGCCTATTTATAAGTGTATTGTTTACTTAATAATACTAAGATCTTAAGACCTAATACTTAGCAACTACTGCTAATTATTCAGTAACATCTATGAATTACTTAGCATTATTAAGTACTTAGTAAGTACTATAAACTTTTTGGTAACTACTGTAAATTATTCAGTATCTACAATGAATTATTCAGTAACTTCTATGAATTATTCAGTGTCTACTATGAATTCTTCAGTATCTACTGAAGAATTATTCAGTGTCTACTATAAATTATTCAGTATCTACAATGAAATATTCAGTTTCTACAATTAATTATTCAGTATCTACTATGAATTATTCAGTATCTACTATAGATTATTAAGTAACTACTATGAATTATTTAGTAACTACTATAAATTATTCAGTAACTACTGTCACTAATGTGTAAGTTCTGTAGTTATGATCACGAGGCACTGAGCTCTTATTCAGACCCTCAGTGTTTAAGATATTTAAGGGGTCTAAGCATTTAAAGGGTTAAAATGTTAAGGAAATCATGTTATCAGTGTTGTCTGTTTCTTATCCCTGCTGTTGGCTGTCGGATAATAAAACGCGTTTTGTTTTTCTGCTGTGTCTTGTGTTGGACAGGGTTTTGTGGGCCACTTGTCAAGCTGTCCAAACCTGCCGACTACGCCATCCGTCAAGACTCTTCCTTTTCTTCCTGCCAGAGATTGCTGCTCTTTGTGCTGAGCACTCGCCCAAGTGTGAATTCTTCAACTCGCCAGATACAAGCTGAAAGAAAATATCCAGCAAAATCACCAAGACATTAACTGACCTCCCATATTATAGCTGACCTGATTTGTTCAAGGGTTTAGAATCTGATGTTAACATAAAACCTGACAGAATTAACATACACTCACTTATCTTACTGCACAAACATTTAACGTCTGATCTCTGTTAGAGACTAGACATGCCGTAGCCTTATATAAATAACCCTATCAAAAGGGAGGGGGGATTCAACGTTGAGCCGAGGCATAGCTATGAGGGGGCATGCTAGGCCTGCTCAAATGAAGTTCTCCAATGTTGATGAAAATGTTACAAAATGTAATTACAACACAGGTTGAACTCAAAGGTTGTGAACATCCTCATACCTCTTAAATGGCCAGGGTCCACCAGTGGGCCCAAAGTTTTATCACACACTTCTATAGTACAGTTTGCATTGAAGTCCCTGTAGTTGCTGAATGCAATGTAGTTAGTGAATGTAGTTACTAAGCCTGGGATTTTAAGGGGCTAAATAAATTAAACTGACCACCAAAGTTCTATTTAGATCACCAATTTTCAGCGGCCGTTATCATCAAGGCAACATTTAGGCAGTCATTTAGGCATTGGTCACATAGCGCTGATTCTGGAATAAAGCACAGAACGATGCGTTAGTGCTAACATGCAAACATAGCATTATTTGCTCCACTGTTTCTGTAGACTGTAAGAACTTAGCTGAGCTGTGCGAGTTCCTAACATAGGCAACTACTTACCTAGCTAAAAGCTAACTGTGGTAAGAAAAAGAAGATAGAATATTGTGGAAAAAAACGACAAGAAATTCTTCAAAGTATTCAACTGCTGGCCCCGGACATCAACTCCTAGCACTATAGGAGGTATAATTCTGGTTATTTAGGCCCAATCCTGTTTTACCCTCGCCCCTACCACTTAGCCCTGACCCCTCCGTTTTGTGCATTCATGTCTAGGGGTAGGGTGTCCTGATTTTAGTTTCGATAGAGGGGTAGGGCGTTTTCTTTATAATAAGCATAAAAATCGCTAATAGTAGTGCTAATATCTCGATAGCTAGCTAGCTAAACTTCTCGTTCCACCTTAAATGATGTAGCAGTTACATTCTGGTTCCTCAGGCATCAGAACTGCAGCACCATTTAAGGTGAAACAAGAAAATTCAAACAAGAAGCTGGATCTTAGCTGACTTCAGCTTCATATCGCTGAAGAATTAGGGGTGGGTAATAATAAATAATTGCCCCCCTCTTTGAAGTCATATGATGTCCTAAATGTAACTAAAGCCCAGCAGTGAGGAGCTGAACTTTACCCTCCTCTGCTGTCACTGCAGACTGGCAGGGTCGCCTACAGAGCAGCGCTAGTAGCTGTTAATGAAGTGATGCTCTTTTTATTTGAGGGTCCCATTTCAGAGGAAGATTTCAACAATTACTCCTTGTAACTGAGTTCCAAGGGACAAGGAGGCACTCGAAAACAAGGGATAGGGATAAAAAATAAGAAATGGGATTGGGCCTTAGCCTTTAGCCACAGAGAAATGCTGTAATACAGCTACCATGTAGCTGCTGTGTAACAGGCTAGTCAGTTTGTTGGTGGTGGCTATCCTCATTATAGCAATGTCTCTGGGACATAAAGTGTTTCATGTGAAATTAGACATAATAAGTATAACAAAAAGGTTTTTTGCAAGAGAAATATTATCCAACATCAACAGGTCTTATAAGTCTTATAAGTGAATAAGTAATTCCCCCCATAGTTACTCAATCAACCAATTAATCATGAAGTAATTACAAACATCACACCCAGGCTTGATTAGAGCCCAGTTGAATCTAAGCATCACTTAAATAGAGCCAGCAATGTGAAGCAGGCTTAAAGGTCAAGCAGCACACCACGCTAAGATCAAAAGAAATTCTGGAAGAGAAAAAGGAATTTATTGAAATATATGAGTCTTGAAAGGGTTCTGGGCCTCCAGCAAACCACAGCGCGAGCCATTATCTTCACATGGAGACAACAGAGATGAATCCTACCAGAAGTGGCCAACATACTAAGATTCTTCCAAGAGCACAGTCCCAAAAATCCCAGGCAGACATCTACAGGACTACAGGCCTCGCTTGCCTAAGATCAGGTCAGCGTTTATCATTCCACCATTAGAGACTAGGCAAAAATGGTATCCTTGGAAGAGCTGCAAGACAAAAACCTTGATGACCCCCAAGCCTTTTGAAATAATGTTCTGTGGACAGATGGGTTGAAAGTGGAATGTTTTGGAACACAAAGGTCTTGTTACATCTAGCATAAACCTAACACAGCATTCCACAGTAAGAGCATCATACCAACAGTGAAACATGGTGATGGTAGCGTGATGGTGTGGGGGATGCTTTGCTGCTTCATGCCCTGGGTGACTTGTCATGAATTCTGCTCTCTACTAGAAAATCCTGCGGGAGAGCATCTGGTTTCAGTGTGCGATCTGACGCTCAAGGGCAATTGAGTTATGCAGTAAGACTATAGTCCAAAGCACAAGAGCAAGTCCACTTCTGAATGGCTCAAAAGAAGCAAAATTAAGGTTTTAGATTGCTGTAGTCAAAGGCTTGACTTGAATCATATTGAGATGGACTTAAATGGGCAGTTCATGCTTGAAAACCTTTCAATGTGGCAGAATTAAAGCAATTCTGCAAAGAAGAGTGGGCCATAATTCCCCCACAGTGATGTGAAAGACTGATCTCCAGTTATAGAAAGTGCTTGGTGGAAGTTGTTGCTGTTTTACTTGGGTGATACAGATGTTTCAAAACTTTTTTTCCCTTCAATAAATGAAATGACTGTTCCATAACTACGGTTCATGTTTTCCTTACATTCTCCTTAAACCGACAAATCTGCAAAAATAAGGAAATCAAGAGGGGGCAAATACTTTTTTCACAGCACTGTAGATCAGCTTTCATCCACCATCTGTGTTGATGTGACAGGAATTGTTAAAGCATTAATCTTCCTCCTTTTTCTACAGATCTCTATGAGGGAAGGATATAGTCCACGCTGCCAAAGTCAGGCTGGCTAATTAGCCCAGTATCTCTGTCACTCAAAGAACTGACCACCAATGCTCCAAACCACGTGGCTGGTTTGATTCCATCTTACCCACAAAATTAGCCAACCAGCCAAGGCATGTTTGCCGTCTGTCTGGTGGCTATAAAAGCTTCCATTACTCGTTAGCCACATTAGCATCGGAGCTCCAGTGCAAGACTATAGAAGTAAACTTCAGACACCAACATGCCGCTGGCAGTTTCATGTGTGATCTCAGTAATAGGGTCGTCCCACAGATCTTCAGTGCTGGACTCGGGACGCAGGGCAGAAACACTCTTTACTCACTAGTGTATTCACTTCATCCTTATTCATAGGGCCCATATATCCGGGCTTGAAACAGTCGCGGATGAAACGTTCTGCAGGCTCTTATATCTGAGGCGTATATGATGGTGGGTACATGTTACAAATAGCTTCTTGTAGCCTTGTTGAGAACAGGCTCTGTTGAAGCACTGCAGACGTCATGTCTGATGCCGAGAGTGTTCTTCTGCTGGTTCCAGGGACTCTCCGGTTTGACTGATGGCTCTCGACTCGTGGCGTAGAATCCATCTTCGTCTCCTGACAGCCGGGAAGAAGACAGCTCGACATGCCTGGTGTCTTCACGATCCACTTCAGCACATGAGTCTGTACCTTTATTGATCATTGTGTTGCACGAGTGATCAATTGCGAGGTCCTGACAGTTTTCTGGTACATGTTAGTCGCTGGTTTGTCTCCAGGATCTTTCCTGGTCTGATCCCAGTGCATCTGTGAATCTTCCTCATCCTACTTGGATTATTTCTCATCCGACTTCCATCTCTTATTACAAGAACTGCTTGAAAGATTTGGAAGAGTAAGAATGACTAGGAGGGAAAGTTTGCGAACAAACTTGTCTTGAAAAAAGACTGTTGATGGTCATTAAAATGTTGCTAAAATGTTGCTAAGCGAATGCTGCAGTATCCAAGGTGGATGGTAATGCGTTGCTAGGTGCCACCATGAATGAAGTTCCACCTTATTTCTGTGCCACCTTAAATTCAGTGCTACCTTAAATGCAGTTCCACCTTAAATTCATTATTTGTGCTGTGCATCAGGCTGTAGGTGTGTGAGTCTGTGTGTATTGTGTATGAGTGTCTGTGTGAGAGATGCCCATTGTGAGATCACTTGTGCCAGTTAGATGTAAATGTTCCGAACCGTCCGTCATTCATTTGCTATGGGAAAAACTATCGTCTTTGAACGATGATTTTACGAAAACCGTACGTCAGATCGCTTAGTGGTTCTAGCTCAAAAACTGTGGGACGAGAAACATTTTATATTTTGAGCAAAGAATTATAATAAGAAGAAGAGATTACGAAGAACAGTTATTCACAAGATTACAAGAACAAGATTTTTCAATCGTTTTAGTTGTACTTACTTGTTTTAGGTCATTTTTATTTGCCAAGAAAACATTCTGGCATCTTTAGACTCGAATCTTAACCATTTTCACGACTTGCAACTTGACTTGAACTCACTTATCTGAGACTTCAGACTCATCTTGACTTGAGCTTATGAGATTCATTTGACCTGAAAAACAGGCTGATTTTTGCAGGCTTATGAATCTGAATACTCAGCAAATCTTTCATATATCAGATTTCTGCTAATCTTTGCTGCTTTTCATGAAGAGTTTCCCACCAGAATGTAATCACAGCCTGCGTGATGGTGCACTGGGAGAAAGTTCCTCTGAATAACTAACAATGGCTGAGTCAGTGGGCAGCGCAACTCACACAACATTCTTGTCCACAGCCCAAAAATATAACTGCCATATGCTTTATTTGTAAGAGGATATGGACAATAAGCTGGGCACGGTGTCTAGTTTTGTGCAGCTTCTGTCTCTCATGTGATAGATGAGATGTTGTTTTCTAGCTAACCCAGAGGAGGATGAGAAGACTGCTGGTCTACCTCAGATACGCTAGTCTAACTAAAATACATTCATCTACCTAAAATATGCTCGTCTACCTAAGATATGGTAGTTTATTTAAGATAAAATAGTCTGCTTAAGCTATGATCATCTAACTAAAACATGCTAGTCTACCTGAGATCTGCTAGTCTTCCAAAGTTAGCCTACCTAAGATATGCTAGCCTATCTAAGAAATGCTCATCTACCTAAGACATGCTTGTCTTCCTATGTGCTACCGTACCAAAGATATCCTAGTCCACCTAAAAATGATCATCTGTCTAAGATATGCTCGTTTACTTAGGATGTGCTAGTCTAACTAAGATATGCTAGTCTACCCGAGATACGCTATTCTACCTAAAATACACTATCCTATCTAAGAGCTGATAGAGCTAGATAGATCTTGTCTACCAAAGACGTTTTTTTGTTTTAGGTGATTTTATTAACTGAATTTTAATTTTCTCACAATTTTGGTAGCTAACTTTGTTTGTTTCAAGCATATTTCTTAAAATACTGTGATGCCAGTTCATTGCGCATCAGTGTTTGCTTCTCTACAGCTCAGTGGATCTTTCCACTACTAAACAATACTCGTATTTCAGAAGCTCTGGAAAAATAGATGCAAAACGTATCAGGATTAGAATATCCTCGCTCATCTCAGGGGACGACAGAAGCGATTTTTAAAAACTTTATTCATTTTTCCATAGAGGAAAGTTCTATAACACATCTGTGGGCGGGGCAAAGCTAGGTGAGTTGAAAGGATAAAGCCTGCAAAGTGTAATTTCAGGCTTCCACTTAGTGTAACTCCGTAGGTGTTCTTTTACAATGGCTTATTATAGTGTGCCAGATTTGTTCCTCCTACACGCCTAAGCGCTCGCTGGATCTGCCTGAGCTTAGAGGTGCTGAGAGTTGTGCTCTTACCTCTAAAACAGAGCCTGTGTACCCGCCGTGCCCCAGTTTAGCTCACCCTACCCTTCCCTGCGCGTCCTATTGTTGCCAGGTGTTTGGTGACAGGAACACAGAGAAAAACGCTGACAATAGAGCCGGGTGGAGAAAGGAGGGCAAACGCAGCAGAAGGAAAGGTAAAAAGAGAAAGAGAGAGAGAGAGAGAGAGGAAGGCATCTCCCTGGAGGGAGACGTTCCTGCAGGTTCCTGCGCGTTCGCTTGTTAAGGAATCAACCTTCAGGCCGTTGATGGGGGGAATTAAAATAGCCGACCAGAAGAACAATAGCAATTACGGCCCGGCGTGGTGAGTCATCCGGATGAAAACAGCCGTCGCAGCACCTCGGAGACGCCACGGGAATGTCCGGGTGAGGCCCCGGTCTATCATGGGGTCAAAGGGTACAGCACTCTGAGGAGAAGGCCAGATTGAGCCCAGCAGTGCGTGAACGCATGGGAGTGTTCAAGTGGCCATTTAAAAGGAAAAACACTGATTTTATTCACTTGGAAGCACATGAGCACACATAGTAACACTCGCTCAGCTGCTGCAGCCCTGAAATCCATTTCATACTCGCTCGTGAGGACGTAATGACAGTGAGAGAGATAAAAACAACAGCAAGACGAGGAGCATTTCATCGCTGTCGGAACAGAAAATTATCTCCCTTTTTGCCATTTATTTTAGCGGAATTTGAAAGCACCAGCTGTCACTTACGTCACGAATGGACCAATAGAAATGGTCCAAAATGACTGACGATAAAATCTTGTTATATTAACTTAAGTTGAAGAAAGTTTTTTCTTCTCTTGTAAAGTTACATTTTTTGAGATACAAGGTTTTGTTCCCACAATTTATTCCTTACTACATACTCGACCCAAATAAGACTCGAGAGTTTGTTTATGTTGGCATTCGTTCCCTTATTTACTAATCAGAAGCTTCGTCTTTTATTTACCCTTTAGGTCCCCTGATGTAGAACATTGTCATGGACTCCACAGTGATTCAGAGTGGTTTGGTGTGAAATGGTTCTGATGTCTTTACAGTGGTGGTCATAGGAACCAGGGGTCGCCATGACTACAACACAAACATAGACATTTTATTTACTATCCAGAACCACCAGAGAACCTTCACGAGTCTTCTGAGTTTTATATGAAATCTTGACGAAGATAAATTAGTGCAAAATCTAAAAAGTACGTTCTCTTTGGGGACTATTTTGCCTTAGAACACCCTGCATGTACCTCATGTGTCAGGCTCCAGTCTTCGTGGGCCAAAACTCTGCAGAATTCAGTACAGTTTTTCATTAAACACACCTGATCCAGCACATCAGCTAAATAGCAAGGCCTTCATGAACTGAACTCAGAGCGTTAGATGAGGTAAACGCTGATCTCTGCAGTACTTTGGCCCGGATTGTCCCCAGTTTGACCTGCCTGATCTACATCGTTAATGGATTTATAAACTACATTTTACGCCAAAATCTTCTCAAACCTATCATAAAACAATGAGTGCGTTTTTATGCACTGTAATAATCCAATAACTCCAAAAAATCAGAATTTGTCAGTAATCTGATCAACACGTTTACATGCACTTGAGTAATCAGATAATGGGACACTCTGGGTCTACATGAGTCAAACAGTAATCAGATTTCTGCTTTACAACCAGCCAATAAACTCACGGAAGAAGACGTGATGTAAACGTGACGTAAAACTCAAACTTCATGCTGCGGCTTTTTTTAAACATCGAGTCACTTTACCTGAAAATATGACAAACATCATCTAGAAGACGAAGAATATTCAAATCCTTCATTTTGTCAAGCATGTATTTGGTTTCGTTCCAAAAGTGTTTTGCTGCGTCTCGCGGCGACGCTGCTCGCCTATTTCCGGTACCGCCGTTTGTTTTCGCACAAGCTCAGACTGAGAAATCCGAAAGAAATCAGAGTAAGAGTCACATGCACTGAGAAATCTGATTACAGTCCAGCCTCTTTATCAGATTTCTTACTCCGATCTAAGAAATCAGAGTGTGCTGTTTACATGCTGTAACATTTGAATAATCAGAAATCTGATTACGATTGAATTATTGAGAGCATGTAAACACACTCAGTGTCTCAGACATCATTCAAAATCATTCCATATCTGTGAGGGAGCTTTTAGAGGTGGACGCCTGGTTCCTATCACCACCACTGTGAACAATTCTGACTCTTTAAGTTTCTCTAGAACAGAGTTTTTCTAGAACAAAGTTTCTCTAGAACAGAGTTTCTCTAGAACAGAGTATCTCTGCCAGGAAAGTGCCTACTACTACATTCTTTAAAAAAGAGGGCTCTTCAAGGGTTCTTTAGTGAAGAAAATGGTTCTATATAGAACCATGAGCACTCAAAGAACCCTTTGCATGATTAAAAGGGTTTTTTCCATCATGAAAGCGTGCCTCAGATTGATTGACAATGTGCTGTAGATGGTTCTTTATAGAACCTTTTTGACAATGGTTCTGCACAGCACCCAAAAGGGTTCTTTTATTGATTATGACATTGAGCTTGAACTCTTTTGGGTGATAGAACCACCTACAGCACATTCATGCACAATTTCCATCAATCTGAAGAACGCTTCCATGATGCAAAGAACCATTTAACCAGGCAATTTGAATGTTTGTGGTTACATATAGAACCATTTTCATCACTAAAGAACCCTTAAAGAACCATTTTTTAAGAGTGTAGCTTTTTGCCAAGTGAAATTATCTTTAATCTAGTCATCATATTTTGTATTTCTCAATTTGAGGTTGTTGTAAAGTTATTATAAGATTTTTAAACTCATTATTAGATGTTTTTACTGGTTTTATGTGATTTTATTCAAATATTATGCTTGAAATGAGCCAAATTATCTCCCGGTATAATGAGATAATTAGACTAAAATCACTTAAAACAAGTAACAACATCCAGAAATGAGTGAAATCATCTTATAGCAATCATCTTATTACAATAATCCCCAAATGAGAAGTATCAGATATATTGACTACATTTAAGATGCTTTCTTTGCTAATATAGCACTTTGTGATGTGTAGCCTTCTGCTTGCCTTTTGCCTTGTTGTTAGTCTCTTGTTTAGGCTTTATAGCAAATGAAGAGCCTCAAAACTGTCCTAAAATTACAGAAATGCATCTCTTAAACAGCACAGTGTAGAAGACATTAGGCCAACTGATTCTCCCCGAACATAAGACACAGTCGATTAAGTGCGACGTTTAAGAAAACATTGGGAGGCATTTTTAGAGCAGCGTTTGCTAATCCTGCTCGTGGTGTTTTCCTGCTCCAGCATCCCTGACTCATCAGCCCGTTCTCAGGGGGGTGTAGAGGAAAGCAGAGCGCTGTGCAGTGCAGGGCCAGAGGAACTGGGTAAGACTGGGTTAGGAGTGGAGTTTGTGCTCATGCACAATGAAACACTGCCCCCTAGAGGACAGACATGTGAGGGAGCTTTTGGATAATGTTAAAGATTTTTTTAAGTGAGAGATTTTTCAAGTAATCATTTTCATAATTTTAATTATAACTGACCATATTACGCTGTAAGGCTCACTCTGGGCAGCTCTATCTGTGTGTGCATGCCTGTGTGACAAGGAGGCCTGATTGTGTCATAGGCCGGGGCCTGGAGAAGCAAACACACACACACACCAAGATCCTTTACTTTATACTATTAGGAATGTCTTTAGCAGGAGAAACACATCAGCTGTAACCACATTAATGGTATTTGATTTGATTCCCTAGTTAATTACACTATGCTGTGTTGGTTCTCTCTCTGTGTGTGTGAGTGTATTTACTGCTACCTTAAATACACTGCCACCTTAAATTTACTGAGACCTTAAATACACTGCCACCTTAAATTTACTAATACCTTAAATACACTGCCACCTTAAATTTACTGAGACCTTAAACACACTACCACCTTCAGTTCAATGCCACCTTAAATGTACAAATACCTTAAATACACGGCCACCTTAAATTTACTGCCAGCTTAAGTTCACTGCCGCTGTAAATTTACTGATACATTAAATCCAGTACACTTCAGTTTTACCTGAATAAAGTTCCACTTTAAATTCATTATTTGTGCTGATACTGTCGTGTATTAAGTGTGTGTGCGTCTGTGTGTACTGCATATGAGTGTCTGTGTGAGAGATGTGCATTGTGACATCACTTGTGGCAGTTGGACTTGAATGTCCCAAACATCCCACCCATTCATTTACTATGGGAGAAAATATCGTCTATGAACGATAATTTTCTTAAGAATGTCTTTAGCAGGAGAAACACATCAGCTGTAACCACATTAATGGTATTTGATTTGATTCCCTGGTTAATTACACTATGCTGTGTTGGTTCTCTCTCTCTCTGTGTGTGAGTGTATGTTACTGCTACCTTAAATACACTGCGACCTTAAATTTACTGAGATCTTAAACACACTACCACCTTCAGTTCACTGCCACCTTAAATTTACTAATACCTTCAATACACTGCCACCTTAAATTTACTGAGGCCTTAAATAAACTGCCACCTTGAAATTCACTGCCAGCTTAACTTTCCTGCGACTGTAAATTTACTGATACATTAAATCCAGTACATTTAACTTCAATTTTACCTTGAATACAGTTCCACTTTAAAGTCATTTGTGCTCTGTATTAAGTGTGTGAGTCTGTGTGTACTGTGTTTGAGTATCTGCGCATTGTGACATCACTTGTAGCAGTTGGACTTGAATGTCCCGAACATCCCACCCATTCATTTCCTATGGTAAATAAAAAAATCCTCTTTGAACGATAATTTTACGAAAACCGTACGCCGGATCACTTAGAAAAGCACAAGAACACTTGGGTTTAGTTCCTATGATCCTGCGAAGTTTCGTGGCTCTAGACGAGAAACATTTTATTTTGTGAGCGTAGAACAATAATAAAAAGAAGACGATTATGAAGAACAGTAAGGTGGCTTTTTCAAGCCAACTTAACATGTTTAATCACAGTTAATGGATAATCAATAGATTCTAACTTATTTTGTTCTCTCTTGATCAAGGAAAAAAGGGAAAAGAGGGATATGTTAATCAATGTGATATGATGTAATAGAGTTATAATAGAGCTCAGTATAGTCAGAATTGCATGTGACTGTAAGACAGATCAGGTGAGATGAGGTAATGGGGTGTCTACCCTAACCCCTCCAGAACAGCAGAAAACGGGTTTGATTATTCCTGTATTGTTGTTAGTTTCTGCCCTGTGCAACTCAGGTTAACGCTGTCATTTGTAAAGCCTTATTCTTTTTTATATAAAAAGAAATTGTGCCTTTTCTGCCAATCCTAGTGTTTCAAGCTTTATTTTAAATTTGAATTTTGAGCAAAGCTGCCTATTTTTGCCACGACACACAACATCCGGACCAGACAAACGGATGAGGCTGTTAGGGCCTCCTTCAAATCTAGAATCCAGCCGACCTGTAGAGTCGTCAGAGTTTATATACCAGAAAAAACAAAATGCTGGTTGTCACAGTGACCTCACAAGCTTGCTTTAAATTAAAGGGCCTATATGCAACCTTTACTTGCCAATCACGACAGAGAGCTCATTTACATACATCAGTCCTAAAGCGGCAGTAACAAAAACAGCCTGTTTAAAATGAGAGGTCAGGAAACTGTAGAAAGAATCATGCTTGTTTTTGGTGAAACACAGGAGAAAACAAATGCAAGTAAATTTGCAGGAAAGGAACCCTTTAAATTAGCTAGCACGTTTGCCAGTCACTAACATAATTAATTTATCCCTCCTGTTCTCTTTGGGGTCAGTTTGACCCCATTCAGTGTTTAATGTCTCTAAATAAATTATTGACATGAATTTTTTTTGCTTGTTTTGGAGGCTGATTTAGCTTCATAGAAGATAAGAAATATCAACATTTTACACACATTTATTCTGGTTGTTTTGGATGATATTGAGGTCATTATTACATTAATTAACTCTTATTTTATAATCTTCAGAATATTTTCCTCTGTTTTAGGCCCTTGAGGCCATAACCACACCTGTAACACACCTAACCTAACATAACCACACCTGTAACACAACTAGCCTAACATAACCACACCTGTAACACACCTAACCTAACATAACCACACCTGTAACACACCTAGCCTAACATAACCACACCTGTAACACACCTAACCTAACATAACCACACCTGTAACACAACTAGCCTAACATAACCACACCTATTACACATCTAACCTAACATAACCACACCTGTAACACACCTAACCTAACATAACCACACCTGTAACACACCTAACCTAACATAACCACACCTGTAACACAACTAGCCTAACATAACCACACCTATACACATCTAACCTAACATAACCACACCTGTAACACACCTAACCTAACATAACCACACCTGTAACACACCTAACCTAACATAACCACACCTGTAACACAACTAGCCTAACATAACCACACCTGTAACACACCTAGCCTAACATAACCACACCTGTAACACACCTAACCTAACATAACCACACCTGTAACACACCTAACCTAACATAACCACACCTGTAACACACCTAACCTAACATAACCACACCTGTAACACATGTAACCAAACATAACCACACCTGTAACACACCTAGCCTAACATAACCACACCTGTAACACACTTAACCTAACATATCCACACCTGTAACACACCGAACCTAACATAACCACACCTGTAACACACGTAACCAAACATAACCACACCTGTAACACACGTAACCAAACATAACCACACCTGTAACACACCTAGCCTAACATAACCACACCTGTAACACACTTAACCTAACATATCCACACCTGTAACACACCGAACCTAACATAACCACACCTGTAACACACGTAACCAAACATAACCACACCTGTAACACACGTAACCAAACATAACCACACCTGTAACACACCTAGCATAACATAACCACACCTGTAACACACGTAACCAAACATAACCACACCTGTAACACACCTAGCATAACATAACCACACCTGTAACACACCTAGCCTAACATAACCACACCTGTAACACACATAACCAAACATAACCACACCTGTAACACACCTAGCCTAACATAACCACACCTGTAACACACCTAGCCTAACATAACCACACCTGTAACACACCTAGCATAACATAACCACACCTGTAACACACCTAGCCTAACATAACCACACCTGTAACACACGTAACCAAACATAACCACACCTGTAACACACCTAGCCTAACATAACCACACCTGTAACACACCTAGCATAACATAACCACACCTGTAACACACCTAGCCTAACATAACCACACCTGTAACACACGTAACCAAACATAACCACACCTGTAACACACCTAGCCTAACATAACCACACCTGTAACACACCTAGCCTAACATAACCACACCTGTAACACACCTAGCATAACATAACCACACCTGTAACACACCTAGCCTAACATAACCACACCTGTAACACACCTAGCCTAACATAACCACACCTATTACACACTTAACCTAACATAACCACACCTGTAACACATGTAACCAAACATAACCACACCTGTAACACACCTAGCCTAACATAACCACACCTGTAACACACCTAGCCTAACATAACCACACCTGTAACACACTTAACCTAACATATCCACACCTGTAACACACCGAACCTAACATAACCACACCTGTAACACACGTAACCAAACATAACCACACCTGTAACACATGTAACCAAACATAACCACACCTGTAACACACCTAGCCTAACATAACCACACCTGTAACACACTTAACCTAACATATCCACACCTGTAACACACCGAACCTAACATAACCACACCTGTAACACACGTAACCAAACATAACCACACCTGTAACACACGTAACCAAACATAACCACACCTGTAACACACCTAGCATAACATAACCACACCTGTAACACACGTAACCAAACATAACCACACCTGTAACACACCTAGCATAACATAACCACACCTGTAACACACCTAGCCTAACATAACCACACCTGTAACACACGTAACCAAACATAACCACACCTGTAACACACCTAGCCTAACATAACCACACCTGTAACACACCTAGCCTAACATAACCACACCTGTAACACACCTAGCATAACATAACCACACCTGTAACACACCTAGCCTAACATAACCACACCTGTAACACACGTAACCAAACATAACCACACCTGTAACACACCTAGCCTAACATAACCACACCTGTAACACACCTAGCATAACATAACCACACCTGTAACACACCTAGCCTAACATAACCACACCTGTAACACACGTAACCAAACATAACCACACCTGTAACACACCTAGCCTAACATAACCACACCTGTAACACACCTAGCATAACATAACCACACCTGTAACACACCTAGCCTAACATAACCACACCTGTAACACACGTAACCAAACATAACCACACCTGTAACACACCTAGCCTAACATAACCACACCTGTAACACACCTAGCATAACATAACCACACCTGTAACACACCTAGCCTAACATAACCACACCTGTAACACACTTAACCTAACATATGCACACCTGTAACACACCGAACCTAACATAACCACACCTGTAACACACGTAACCAAACATAACCACACCTGTAACACACGTAACCAAACATAACCACACCTGTAACACACCTAGCATAACATAACCACACCTGTAACACACGTAACCAAACATAACCACACCTGTAACACACCTAGCATAACATAACCACACCTGTAACACACCTAGCCTAACATAACCACACCTGTAACACACGTAACCAAACATAACCACACCTGTAACACACCTAGCCTAACATAACCACACCTGTAACACACCTAGCCTAACATAACCACACCTGTAACACACCTAGCATAACATAACCACACCTGTAACACACGTAACCAAACATAACCACACCTGTAACACACCTAGCCTAACATAACCACACCTGTAACACACCTAGCCTAACATAACCACTCCTGTAACACACCTAGCCTAACATAACCACACCTGTAACACACCTAGCCTAACATAACCACACCTGTAACACACCTAGCCTAACATAACCACACCTATTACACTGCTTTTTTTGCAGGCTGATTTAGCTGCATAGAAGATAAGAAATATCAACATTTTACACACATTTATTCTGGTTGTTTTGGATGATATTGAGGTCACTATAACATTAATTAACTCTTATTTCATAATCTTCAGAAAATGTTCCTCTGTTTTAGGCCCCTGAGGCCATAACCACACCTGTAACACACCTAACCACACCTGTAACACACCTAACCACACCTGTAACACACCTAACCTAACATTACCACACCTGTAACACATAACCTAACATAACCACACCTATTACACACCTAACCTAACATAACCACACCTGTAACACACCTAGCCTAACATAACCACACCTATTACACACTTAACCTAACATAACCACACCTGTAACACACCTAACCTAACATAACCACACCTGTAACACACCTAACCTAACATAACCACACCTATTACACACTTAACCTAACATAACCACACCTGTAACACACCTAACCTAACATAACCACACCTGTAGCACACCTAACCTAACATAACCACACCTATTACACACCTAACCTAACATAACCACACCTGTAACACACCTAGCCTAACATAACCACACCTATTACACACTTAACCTAACATAACCACACCTGTAACACACCTAACCTAACATAACCACACCTGTAACACACCTAACCTAACATAACCACACCTATTACACACTTAACCTAACATAACCACACCTGTAACACACCTAGCATAACATAACCACACCTGTAACACACGTAACCAAACATAACCACACCTGTAACACACCTAGCCTAACATAACCACACCTGTAACACACGTAACCAAACATAACCACACCTGTAACACACCTAGCCTAACATAACCACACCTGTAACACACCTGTAACACACCTAGCATAACATAACCACACCTGTAATACACCTAGCCTAACATAACCACACCTGTAACACACGTAACCAAACATAACCACACCTGTAACACACCTAGCCTAACATAACCACACCTGTAACACACCTAGCCTAACATAACCACACCTGTAGCACACCTAGCCTAACATAACCACACCTATTACACACTTAACCTAACATAACCACACCCTGTAACACACGTAACCTAACATAACCACACCTGTAGCACACCTAGCCTAACATAACCACACCTGTAACACACGTAACCAAACATAACCACACCTGTAACACACCTAGCCTAACATAACCACACCTGTAACACACCTAGCCTAACATAACCACACCTGTAGCACACCTAGCCTAACATAACCACACCTGTAACACACCTAGCATAACATAACCACACCTGTAACACACCTAGCCTAACATAACCACACCTATTACACACTTAACCTAACATAACCACACCTGTAACACACGTAACCAAACATAACCACACCTGTAACACACCTAGCCTAACATAACCACACCTGTAACACACGTAACCAAACATAACCACACCTGTAACACACCTAGCATAACATAACCACACCTGTAACACACGTAACCAAACATAACCACACCTGTAACACACCTAGCCTAACATAACCACACCTGTAACACACCTAGCCTAACATAACCACTCCTGTAACACACCTAGCATAACATAACCACACCTGTAACACACCTAGCCTAACATAACCACACCTATTACACACTTAACCTAACATAACCACACCTGTAACACACATAACCAAACATAACCACACCTGTAACACACCTAGCCTAACATAACCACACCTGTAACACACCTAGCCTAACATAACCACACCTGTAACACACCGAACCTAACATAACCACACCTGTAACACACCTAGCCTAACATAACCACACCTGTAACACACGTAACCAAACATAACCACACCTGTAACACACCTAGCCTAACATAACCACACCTGTAACACACCTAACCTAACATCATGACACCTGTAGCACACCTAACCTAACATAACCACACCTGCAGTCGTGCGAGAGCCACTGATAGTTCACACCGTGTGAGCGTAAAACAGAAATCCCATCAGAACTTTAACATTTCCTGGGTTTAATGTCATGAGGGCTGAGTATCCAGCTGTTCCAGTAGATCCAGTTCATGTCGCTCACTGTCGTTCGTTCTGTGGACTGTAAGTTAATATGTACAGGATTGAGGCTTCTTTCACATGAACACTACAGCAGATGACCCACTCTGCTCTGAGCAGAGGCCTCTCTGTGCTCTGACCGACTGGAGGAGCTGCAAACACAAACAGCCAGCAGTCATCATCACAGCTGGATCACAGAAATGAAACTTCACTCTGTACCTCTGTTGTTCTACAAATGCAGGCAGAACGTTTCCTAATCAGATCAGTGAAGGAAACTGACCAAGAAATAATAAATCATGTGTGAAGTTATAATACAGCAGACTCAGAGAACGACCGCTGTTCTCTGATCCACCTTCTTCTCTTCCATTCTTCTGTGCTCTCGTTATTCTGCTGCATCCTGTTCTATTCTATTCTATTCTATAGAGTTATATTATTAGTCCTGTAGAAGATGGTCATTAACTTACTGCGAGTCAGTGAAACTTCTGGTATTCAGTCTATTCTATTCTATTCTGTTCTATTCTATTCTGTTCTGTTCTGTTCTATTCTATTCTATTCTATATGAACAGTTATATTACTCCTTCAGATCACATTGTTTTGTTCCTCTCAGTGAATCACTGTGAACACGGCTATTCTATTCTATTCTGTTTTATTCTATTCTGTTCTATTCTATTCTATCCTGTTCTATTCTATTCTGTTCTATTCTATTCTATTCTATTCTATATGAACAGTTATATTACTCCTTCAGATCACATTGTTTTGTTCCTCTCAGTGAATCACTCTGAACACTTCTATTCTATTGTATTCTATTCTGTTCTATTCTATTCTATCCTGTTCTATTCTATTCTATTCTGTTCTATTCTATTCTATCCTGTTCTATTCTATTCTATCCTGTTCTATTCTATTCTATTCTATATGAACAGTTATATTACTCCTTCAGATCACATTGTTTTGTTCCTCTCAGTGAATCACTCTGAACACTTCTATTCTACTCTATTCTATTCTATCCTGTTCTATTCTATCCTGTTCTATTCTATTCTATATGAACAGTTATATTACTCCTTCAGATCACATTGTTTTGTTCCTCTTAGTGAGTCACTGCGCGCTCCGTTCCAGCGCAGCACGCCTCGTTGAACTGCGCCGCTCCTGCGCACTCTCCTGCGCAGTGCTGACTCCCACTAACGCGCAGCGGTCAGGTCTGTGTTCGGCTGTCGCTCGGACTCTCCGGCTAACAAACAGCAGAATCGCCCGAAAATGAGCAGAACCTCGTCCGGCGGCAGAGGAGAGAGAGCGGCTCTGTGCTGAAAAGACGGGCGAGATTCGGGCTTTTTCTCTCAGGTGAGCGGCTGACCTGTTTGTTGTGGCCGGGCTGTTAGCCGGGCTGCTAGCCGCGGGCAGGCTAACTCACCCAGCTAGCGCTAACTAACGGCGCACGAACCCACCGATCCGGCCCTGCGGTGATGAACGAGCGGCTCATCCTCGGCTTCGGGCGCTAAAGAGGCGCCCTGTCTCCACAGAGTCCGGCCGGGCCGCCCGTGTTTTGTTTGGGGTGTGTCGAAGGGCCGCAGCTGGGCTGGCGTTAGCATTAGCAGCTAGCTAAGGCCTCGGCTTAACCTTACACAGCTGTGTTTGTGCGACGCTGAAACGCTTCTTGCTCGAATTGTTCCGTTCCACCTTAAATGGTGCAGCAGTTACAGGCGCCAGAATGTAACTGCTGCACCATTTAAGGTGGAACGGAAAAATTGGAACAAGAAGCAGGCGAATAAGGAGAAACCGACTCGGTGTGTTTGTTAGCTTTAGCCTCCAGTGTTTATATAAAGACAGCAGACGCTCAGGAGGAGAGTGAAGGGTTAAAAACACATTATACTTCATTTTTTAACTCATTTTATCGTTTCTAAAGCGCTCGAGTCGCCGTTTCTCATTAAAATGTTACACCTTATTTCTTATTTGGCTGTAGTGTCGTTGTTAGGCTGTGTCTGTTGTGTTTGGAAGGCTTTGTTTGATTGTTTTGCCGTTTTATGGTCATCTATGCCGCCAGCTGTCACCTAATTTTAGCCTCGCTCCTGTCAAACTGTAAGATTATACAGAGGAAATTAATACCTGAGACAGTTTTAAAGCAGAACTCCACCGATTTTTTTGTAAATTCCTGCCTAATTAAATGGCTAAGATGTAAACAGAGTCATCCAGAGTGGTTTAGTGTGAAATGCTCCGGCTTAGAGAAACCTAGAGTCAGAATTGTTTACAGTGGTGGTGATAGGAACCAGACGTCCACCTCTAAAAGCTCCCTGGCATATTGTTTTATCAGAATATCAAAATTTGATCTTCTTATTGCAATACATTCATGGCGAAGGGATACATGTAAGGTGTTGGAAGGCAAAATAGTCCCCACAGAAAACGTATTATGTCAGATTTGCCACTATTTTACCATCAACAACATTCCCTATAAAACTCAGAAGACTCGTGTAGGTTCACTGGTGGTTCTGGATAGTAAATAAAATGTCTATATTTGTGTTGTAGTCATGGTGACCCCTGGTTCCTGTCACCACCACTGTAAAGAAATCTGGACCATTTCACACGAAACCACTCTGAATCTCTCTGTTTACATCTCAAACACTGAATTAGGCAGAAATTTAGTAAAATGGGTGGAGTTCCCCTTTAATCTTGTGCAGTCACAGTGCACATTGTGTGTTAGGTGCTCATCACAGTTACCAGATCCTTTCTAAAATAAAGCTAATCGCTCTTTGTCCTGGATTATCTTTGGCTTTTCGCCTTTTGCCTTTTTTAGGTCAAAATGTTAGAGGAGGACAGCATGAGGCTGTTGTGTAACGTCGAGCAGAGACAATGAACAAAGACACAAACAGCTCCTGTTTACGCACTACTTTAGAGGAACTGGGCTAAAGGAGTCGTGTCTCTCGGAGCCTTTCAGTGTTGCCTGTTTATGCCTAGTCGTTTTTAACGTTTTTACAGACTCTAAAATGTTGTATTACTTTAATATTAGCACACATTGTGAGGTGAGCTGTAACAATACAGGTTACTGTACTGGTGTGATGAATAGTGGTATGTGTCATTGTTTGTAATGAAAATAAAGCGCCCTGAATTAATGCTGGACAGCCTATAATCTTTACGGGTGTTTGTTCAACACCATAATACTGATTTTTAAAACTAAGCTTTCTATCCATTATTAACTGTCTGTTGCGTAAAACTGGAGGGCCTTTGGTTTTTAAAGCTACACTATGTAAGATTTTATGTTAAAACTGAAAAAAGGCCTTATTACACAATAAAAAAACACTAAAATATAAAGAGGGCGTGCTGCTGCGAGTCGCCCTGTAAGACCTTAAATAATCATTTCAAAGTCAGACGTGTTGATTCAGGCTTTTCTGTATGATCTCAGAATCAGCATTACACTGATGAATATATGATGACAATAGTAGATAATTCACTCAGATCCGTCTTCACCAAGTTTTGACTGAGTTCTCTCTGAATTTTCTTCCAATTATCAGAGTCGCCCCCTCGGGGAAGGAGACCAAAACACAATCTACGTTACACAGTTTTCTTCCACGTTTGGTGCAATTACACATTTCCACCAGAGGGGTCTCCAAATCCCTAAAACTTACGTAGTGTAATTTTACACTGTCTAAAATGACATACTGTAGTTTAGGACCTGACATTTCACTGCAGTTGGCCATTTGATTGGTTCTTTAGATTGTTTTAATAAACTAGTTTTAAAACGTATAAAGAAATTAAAATTGGTAAGTCTCTTTTCTGGAAATTTGGGAGCTAATTTATAAAAATGTGCTTGAATTTCATTTTGAATTATTCCATATTGGTGCTTTTACTAATGCCATGTAATTGTGGTGTCATTGTAAAAGAAGAAAATGGAACCAAAGTCTAATCCAGACAAGCTATGCCAGACGTTTAAGCAGTAATACCAGTAAACCTTCATTAAAAATCTAAATATTGCAATATATCGTAACACCATGATATAAATCTGCATCCGTCATGCATGACATTCACCCGTGTTTATGCTGTCCTTACAGAATGGCTAGCTGTGGTGAGGTCGATCACTCCGTGGACGCGCTGGCTTCGGGTAAGAAGGTGGGTGGGGACTCTGTGACGGGCAGCAGTGGAAGCCCCTCCCCTTCCTCCCCTGCTCTTCCTGTCCTGGAGTGCGCCATCTGCCTGCAGAGCTGCGTCCACCCGGTGCGCCTGCCCTGCCGCCACGTCTTCTGCTTCCTGTGCGTGAAGGGCGCATCCTGGCACAGCAAGCGTTGCGCCCTCTGCAGGCAGGAGGTGCCCGAGGACTTCCTGGAACGGCCCACACTGCTGTCGCCCGAGGAGCTGAAGGCCTCTGCCTCGGGCAGCCGTGGGACGGGGGCCGGAGACCACGCGTGGTACTACGAGGGGCGCAACGGCTGGTGGCAGTATGACGAGCGCACCAGCCGCGAGCTGGAGGACGCCTACAACAAGGGCAAGAAGAGCGCCGAGATGCTCATCGCTGGTTTCTTGTACGTGGCCGACTTGGAGAACATGGTGCAGTACCGGAGGAACGAGCACGGCCGCCGTAGGAGGATGAAGAGAGACGTGGTGGACATCCCTAAGAAAGGGGTGGCTGGACTGAGACTGGATCCTGAGCCTGGACCTGCACCTGGAGCTGGTGCAGCAAGTGGATCTGGATCCGGAACTGGAGCACCAGCAGGGTCACCAAACGCAGGTGTGCCGGCAAGTGGGGATTCATTGGGCAGTATGGACGGAGGTGTTCCAGAGAGGGAAAGTTCAGCAGATGGCGCAGATACAGTGGCCAGTGGGGGGCGCCCTCAGGTGGGATTCGCTCCCCCTCCTGTCCGGCCGCCCACCATATTGGGGGGTCACCCTAGCAGCCCTGCGGCCTCTGCGCCCCTGTCGCTTGTTCAGGCGCTCGCTCAGCTCAATATAGGCCACACTGGTCCTGAGGAGGAGGAGGACGAGGACGGCGATGAAGATGATTCGGCCGCTCCCGACGCTTCGGGATACGAATCAGAGTCGGGCACAAGCGAGGATGATGACGATGACGTCGAACGCGGCGGTGAGGAAGGTGTTGGCGAGCGGGCGGAAGGGGCTCAGGGCAGGCACAGACTGCAGCAGTTGGACAGACTGCCCCCTGGTGGCGGAGCTGGTGGTCACGGCAGCGTCCGCTCACGCAGCCCTGATGGTCAGTGTACGGTGACGGAAGTGTGACCCACTACACCAACCCACCCCCCACCTGCCGCTGTACTGTTGCCATGGAAACGCGCTCGCTGCCCGATCGCCCACCTGCCTGCCTCAACAGTCGGGGTACTGCTAACGAAATCTCTGAAAAAGCAAAAAATTTAGACGAATTAATCACATTTAAGAAGTTTGGATTCGTGGTGACGCAGCCTAGAATGGGGTGAAGATGGGGACTGGGGATAGTTTCGGTGTTAAGCGGGTGAGTTTGAGTAATGCAGACTTTGTGGGAGTCTCTTATATATCGAAAGCCGGTTAGAAGGCTGTGAGTGTTTCACAAAGCAGTTAGCTGGATAACTTAAAGAGGAATTCTGTCAATTTTTTTCTTTTATGCATTGAGATGTAAACAACATCATTCACAGTGGTTTGATGTGATCATGACAGTGTTTTTTTTGGAGACTATTCTGCTGTGGTACGTCCTGCATGTACCTCTCCGCTGTGAACCAATTGAAAAAAAAAAATACATTTTAGACCAAAATCTTCTCAAAACTGTCATTAAACAATGTCTCAGACATCAGGCAGTCTATTCTCATGTAATAACTTTCTGTGAGGGAGCTTTTAGAAGCGTTATTCACACTTAGCAGCCATCTACATATTACATCAGAAACGGCAATCATCGGGGTCCAAGCACTCTATTTCTGGCGCCAGTAAAACCCAATGATGGGCAAAGGGGTCTCTATTTAAAATCTCAAAAGATGTCTGCCAGATTTCGTACGCATTGAGATTTTGGTGTGGTGAGCATTAAAAAGTCATGAAAATAAGCTGAATGAATGAACTAAATAATTCCAAGAATTTGCACCAGTATTTTAGTCTCCGGGTGCATCAGATTTTTATGTTGAAATCACTACAGTGTTCTCCTAAGAATGATCCCACCGGACCCACTACAAGGTTTTTCATTTCCGAATTTGCGATCTTCCAAAATCTTCTCAAAACTGTCGTTAAACAATATCTCAGTCATCAGGCACTGAATTCATAACCATTTCATGTAATAACTTGCTGTGAGGGAGCTTGTAGAGGCGTTAAAAGTCTGGATCTTTAGACGTCTGGTTTCTGTCGTCACGTCTGCAACTCGCTGAGTTTCTCTAGAACTTAGCGTTTCACATCAGACCACTCGGAATGACTTTGCTTACATCTCCCCTATTTAATGACTCAGATATTTTTGAAAAATTGATAGAATTTCCTTAAAGCCCAAAGTCAGTACTGCCCAATAAGAGGAGAGGTACACTCAACAAAAAGGTGCCCAAATTGTTCTCATCTTGGACTTAGGAAGTCTTTGTTACAGAACTTTTATGTTACGTGGAGGTTCTTTAAACTATGGTTCTTCAGCTCATTTTCAGAGATGGTTCTCTAAAGAATCAAGGATCTTTAAAGCACTGGTTTCAAACTGGTCCATGGGGATGTTTTTGCTCTAGCCATAATGTGAGCAAAAATGTGGATCATATGGGTTTCCCTGAGGTTCGGTTTGAGAACCACTGCTTTAAGGAACCCAGAAAGGATCATGGCTCCAAAGAACCCCTTTAGGCACACTGGTCTTTGAGTGCAAATGAATGTTGCTATTAGACAAGCCTGACTTTGGGCTCTACTGAGAAGTCCCGCTTTGAGGAATGCCCCCACCAGGTCTGCTAGGAGTTTGCATTACTCACACCCACCCTTTGGTTTTCCTTCTTTCTTTTTCCTTTCTCTGTCATTCTCTTTGTCTCTCTAACAGGGCTGTGCTCCATAGTTCTGGCATCAGAGCATCAGTAGGAGCCCTTCAGCCAGCTGACATTTTCTGCTCATAGTGTTTTCATGACGTGAGGTTTAGCGTCTCGACTCGTGAGCGAGCGAGAAAGTATGTGAGTGCTTTTCTTCTTTGGCCTGGTCGATCTGCGTCTCATCTCAGCGCGTGAGCCTGTTTCATGACTTTTACATGTGTTGCTGTGAGTGAGGCTTTTTTTGAAGGAAGTGACCCCAGGCTGAAGTGCTGTGAACTCTGGGAAGTGGAGTTTTATTTGAGATTTTACTTGTAGATGTAGTTTTCTGTTCTTGGTGTCCAGTTTTGAAGTTTTCAAATTTTAAATCAGTTATTTTTGGGTCAAGATCTCATGTCCATTTGTTCAGATTCTTTGTCGTCAGCAGAACAACAAGAAAAAGAAATAATAACTATATAACTTCTTTTTGGTGTACTTTGTTTTATTGTGTTGTTTTTTTTTGTTACTAAGTTTATCAGATTAATAAAGTGTTGTCTATTATTTGTCTCAAGTGAAATAGTCTTATTGTTTTCCATACATGCTAACAAAATGCTGCATTTTGAATGATATGCCATTGCACTTGAATGGCGAGTGGTGAAGATGAATTTTTCACATTTGTTCGGGTTTCTTTCTTGAATAGTTTTCGAACGGCAGGCAAAAAGGCTTAATATGTGTAAATTATCATCATTCACAACCAAGACCATCAGTCTCGTAACGTCACTTACCATCTACAAACTACATCATAAACGGCAATCATGGGGGTCCAAGCATGAGCACTATTTCCGGAGACAGTAGAACCCAATGATGGGCAAAGTGGCCTCTATTTGAAATAGATCTTGAGTTTTAAAAGATGTCTGCCAGATTTCACACACATTGAGATTTTGGTGTGGTAAACTTGTACAACATAAGCACAGTTGTTGAAATAGATCATTCCAAGAAATTGCTCCTGTATTTTAGTCTCAGTGCATCAGAATTTTAGATTGAAATCACTACAGTGTTTTCCTATGAACGATCCCACCGGTCCCGCTACAGGGTTTTTCGTTTCTGAACCTGTGATCTGTCTCATGAGTTTTCATGTTTTTCAGGGGATGTGCAGATCACTTAAAAATAAAGGGTTCTTTGTGTGATGCCATAGAGGAACCATTTTTGGTCCCCTAAAGAACCAGTGGATGGTTCTTTAGAGCAGGGCTCCCCATACGGCCCATGTTTTTCCTCCATTCTTATCGTTTCTGTCCAAAGAAAAATCTCTAAAAAAATGCTAACTTTACAGGAGAGAACAAAATGCTCTTTACTTTAATGAAAGTCAGTGTGAAGAGATTTTATTCCAACACTGCAAAAAATCTATTCTTTCCCATATCTATTATTTCCCATTTTGAGATGGTTGTGCACTTATAAGATTATCTAGCTTATTTATAGACATTATTTACTTGTTGTAGGTAATTTTATTAAGTGAATATCTCACTATACTAGCACATTTCTTTAAACAAGCAAAATTATCTGCCAGTGTAATGAGAGAATTTTGATTAATAAAATTGCTAGATGTCTAGAAAAACAGTCTTAAATTGAGCTTACAACAATCTCAACAGGAGAAACTTTAGATTTATTGACTATATTTAGAATGATTATACTCGACAAGATACCATTTTTTGCAGTGAAGTCATTTTGGAGCATTTCTTTTGGTCCATTCATCATGAAATTTTCACTCGATGTAAAGAACAGCCACCATGTTCAACTGTTGCAGAAAACTAAAAATCAACGAAAATGGAGATACAGGTTTTTCTCTGGACAGCAACTTATGTGTTGGTTTGGCCCTGAGGACCAGGTAGGGAACCACTACTTAAGAGAACCCTTTTTTGTAAGTGAGATGTGTGTGTGAAGAACTTCAGTATAGTTTAAAGGTTCTTGGAACAACCCTTACATTGGCATTGAACCTTGAGGCTTCTGTGACCTCAGACATCTCTTTTTGAAACTTTGGGCCCCATTTACCAAAATCTTCCCAAGTTTTTTCTTAAGTGTGTTCGTGAGAAAGGTGCTAAGAAAAAGTCTGCGTCAGATTCATGACATGTTCTTCAACCACAGAACTGTTCTAACCTTTGTGCTCTCGAGTGTGTGTAGATTGCCTAATGCCTAATAACAAAACACTGGTGAATGTCAGAATCTTCGTGAAAATTGCGTAAGTGGGTTTTTAAAGCAAGAAATTTCTTCTTAAGTACAGTTGGTGAATGAGGCCCACTGTTCTTTTAGGATTCGAAAGGGGTTCTTCTAAGACATCATTTCGATCCTGCGTGTCAGCACATCCTCAAAGCTCATTTCGATGCTCTGTTTGTTGCTTCATAATGAAGCTTCTCTTTGAGAACAACTTTGCCGTGATCTCCAGAATGAGAGCTGGGGTAAAAGATTGGTTTCCAACAGATCAGAATCGCACATGCTGACTGTAGCTTAACCCATTCGTTCTGGAACTAATCAGAATGTGTTTCAGATGTCCTAGAAGAGCGTCGAGAAAGTGAGCCGCTCCAGATTGCATTGTTGAGAAAATGCAAGGAAATGGAATCATGGTGGATTAGCATCTTATCCAGGCTCCGGCGCCACCGGGGATTTTCTAACAGACGTTATTATTATGTGTGATTTATGTGGATGTGGAAGTGTGGAGCTTTGCACCGAGCAGCTCTGCTGAATGTGGTTCAAATCAAATAACCGTTGATACGTTTCTGCGGATTCCGAAAGTTTAACAGAACTGAAGAATAAGCCGTAATGGTGTTATGGTTTGTTTCCTGACTGAGCAAATTTTCCTACAAGAAGGGAAAAGTGAAGTGCAAATGCCTGTCGAGGATATAAAGGCCTGAAACCAGCCTCGTTCAGGAAATTCAAATGGAGGTGTGGGGCACAGCCTCACATTCTGTTTTTAAATAATAATTTTTAATGAAAACATCAACTTTCCTTCCAGCACTTTGTGTTTATGAGCCATTCAGCCAAAAGTGGGAGTGCAAACATTGCAACATACCAAATAGGTGGAGATAACTGTGACCGATTGAAGGACCAGCTGAAACCGTGGCTAAAAAGTTTGGTAAACTGATGCAAACACAAAACAGTAGTGTTGTTGGTACCGGATGAGCGACATAAATACATGATAATAAACAAGTGAAAGTGGCTGAAAACTGACACATTTTTGACCATAAAGTAGAAGAGCCGTTATTAGCATGATGAAATAGAAATATATTTTATTTACATGGCAGCTAAAGTATGTGTTTGATTGTGTTCATAAAAATGTCCAAAAATGAATGTTGAATTTATACAGGGGGGTATTGAGTTCTCTGATTGTCTATTTATTTGGGGGTCTTAGTTGTAACAGTGTGTTAAACTAACCCCTCCGTGTGGAGGCTGCACTTCAGCCTGGCTGGCTGTTACTGTGAGTTGTTTACATGTTTTAAAACAGTGCTATATTACCACCAAGAGGGAGATTAAAATGATGAATGCTTATAACTCATTAACATTGAAAAAAAAAAAAATTTTGGTACAAAAACATCTTCAGTGTGAATCTAGAGAAATGTCCATCCAGTTGCTGTTAAAGTTTGCCAGTGGTGTTGCTATGGGAACATGAGAACCCTACTAAAAAGCATGTATTTGAACCTGTTTAACTACATAACACCTCCATATTAGATTTTACCCTGTGTTAGTTTGTGACCCACCCTAACCTATATAATTATAATTTAATTATTAAATTAAATAATACTTATTTAATTTAGTAATAAGTATATTTATCAAGAGAGCCACAGTGTTTAAAAATTGGGGAAGGCTTGACTGCAACATCTACTGAACATCAGAGTTAAATACTGGTGTCACAGTCGAGTTTTCCCCAGTTTGTCCTCCAAAAGGGAACTAAACACTGGTGCTTTTAAAAAGATCTACAGAAGAATGACTAAAAACATTTGAATACTATTCAGAATTTCCCTTCACCATTAGGAGGCGCTCTCCGTCACTCTTCACCTTCAGTGTTTCCCAGTCCAGCTCCTACAGTCCCTCCTGCACTGCCCCTTTCATTTCATTCAGAGAGCTTATTAATAAGCTGTTGAGATGAATGGGGTGTGTTGGAGCCAGGAGCTCCGTTAGGCTCTTATGGGCCTCAGTCCAAAAGAAAACTGCCTTCAATTAATAATGAAAAATGCAGTGTAATTAGCTCTGAGCCAAGAGCTCTAATGTAGGCAAATGGTATGTGTATTATTTTGTTGCTACCCATGGGTCATGGGGTAAAATTGAAGAAGTAGCCAGGGTTCAAATTGTGGTGGAGGCCTTGGGGGGGTCTCCTGGTGGAGGGTCTGACTATGAGGTGCTGTTTTTACAGTAGAGTTTTGTGGTTTATTCATCTCAGGTGGTTCACAATTATTGTTAGGCCAGACTTTTAATATCAGTATGAACGTATATTATTTTTACAGTCTTAAATGATCTTACAGCCTTTTTAGCAGTTTTATGACTCTCTCCTAGTGTAAACAAAAGAAGCTTTTAGGCCCAGTAGCCTTCCTTTGTTCTGTCAGTTAATTAAAATATTGTATTGAAAAAAGCTGGTTTAGTCAGCAGGCAGGTTTGGTGGCCCCCATAAGGCCATACAAATGGGTAAAATTCCAGTTATTTTTGGGTAGTTGTGCAAAAACGTGTCATCACGTGATGTGATAGGCTAGTGTTAATGTTACTACTGCATGTACTAAAACAGCCTAAAAGGAAACTTCTGGACCAACAGAAACATACAAAGCCAAAACCATGGGCATTAATATGAAGTTGCCCCCTTTTGCGGCTATATTTGGGGGCAGTCTTGGGCTGGAGGTTAGGGAACCAGCCCTGGATCGAACTGGAGGGTCATCGGTTCGATCCCCTGAGCCAAACTGAAGTGCCCTTGAGCAAGGCACCTAAGCCCCAGCTGCTCCCCGGGCGCTATGGATAGGGCTGCCCACCGCTCCGGGCAAGTGTGCTCACTGCCCCCTAGTGTGTGTCCTTTTCTAGTGTGTGTGCTTTTTTTTCACTATGTGGTGTTTCACTGCACGGGTGGGTTAAATGCAGAGGCGAGATTTCCCCATTGTGGGACTAATAAGGGTCACTTAATCTAACAGCCTCCACTCTTCTGCAGTGGATTTTGGAGAGTGTCCATTCTGTCAAAAGAGCATTTGTGAGGTCAGAATGATGGACAAGAAGGTCTGGCTTGCAATTGACGTTCCAGTTCATCCCAAAGGTGTTCAGTGGGGTTGAGGTCAGGGCTCTGTGCGGGCCACTGGATGCTTTGTGCACAGGGTCGCAGTCATGCTGGAACAGGGAAGGCTCTAAAATGGCCACTAAAGGGGCCATTTTAAATAATCTCAACAAATCTGTGGGCCAGAGAAAACTGTTTTTATTTCATTTTCAATTAATGTTGTGCTGTAAAACCTGAACTGGCCATTGTTTATTCAAAATACGCAAAAACTTCAGCAGTAAAATACAGACACTTGTCGTAGACCTTGAAATTTTCCATGAATACTTGAAATATTCAAAATTCAAATGTCCCCAGGAGCTCAGACCTTTAAACCTACCTATTTGCTTTAACTAGACATCTTTTCTTTGCTGCAAGTTCATCAATGCCTGGGCTCAGTTTCAAACATTAGGTGTTTATATTGGTTGGATTGGAGCTGAAATGCAGCTGGTGCGTTTGGTGATATGACTGGTGTGGAACTGCGTAGAACTGTGTAGAATTGAGGTGTAACCACTGTCCCATAGACTGTTGTTGGGGTAGGAGAGTTGGAGTAAATTACGTTGCAGTGCATGCTGGGGACTGTAGTGCAGCTGTTGTGAAACGGGCTAACGTTAATAGAAAATTATAATACTTTTGCGGGCTGTGGGCCTGATCTGGCCTTGTGTTTGACACATGGGGTCTAAACAGTCCGTGAATGAAAACGTTGTCCTTTAAAAGCCGGTGTTGAATGAAAATCCACTCCTTCAGCCAATGTGTGGAGAATTAGGAAAGAGCGAGCCGGTGGAGTGACGGGTGCAGCTGTGAACTGCTTACAGAGTGAGTGGATTAATCTCCGGCTCAGGTCCCTCAGCACGGCCGTGTTTATTGCTTTTCCTGCTCCAGTACTCCAGATTCATCTGGCCGGCTAATGACTGAATTAAACCAGGTGCGCTAGTGCAGGACAAGAGCTCAGCCACTGAGGCGAGCGAGCACAGATTGAGAGCCTTGGACTAAACAGTGTTGAGCTGCTGGAGTTTGACGTGTGCGGAGTGTGTAGAGCCGCATTGAGGGTTACTGAGCCTGGAACAGCTGCTTCGGTCTCATTGTAGAGCGAGAGTTTGACACAATAATTAAACGTTTCCCTTCCTTACCGCAAATGTAGGTGATCAGCCGTGTGCTTCTTTACTTTAGCACTGGAGCTACAAGGCTAATGTAGCTAAGAAGTAAAGAAACCTTATCCTCCACCAGTTAGCATCATGCTAACTGCATGCCTAGGTCATCACACACTCATGCCTGGGGACGAATTGTTAAACTTTCGGTGCTGGATTGGTGCCTAAAACCCAACCCAAATTCATAGGCCATGTTCAAGAGCACAGTTCGGTGTACTTGATGCACTGAATGGATTCCATGAAACCATTTCAGACACTTTGTTTAGAGACAGGAACTCGTTTCCCTCTGTCCTCAGGAGAAGAGCGATGGCTTGTCTGCCAACAGGATTTGGCACAAGTTCAGTTGCCTGGCATTTGTCTCAGCCTCAGATGCTCCGCTTCCGAGTGGCTGAACACAGATTTGACCTTAAACTGTCAGGATTTTGTCAGTTGCATTCTGATTGGCTGTCCTAATGTCTGTATACACACTACAGCATTTTTATCATTTAGATCAGAAATGTTTTGTTTTTCCAGCTAAATTCTAGTCAGCACCAGCTACCTGCGCTGGACTGTGATGAAAAATGAGGCTTCAGTGGCTGTGATTGGTCAATTTGCATGTCAGTCAAACATGTAAGCAGACTTGTTTACATGATAATGTGATGTTTACAACACAAAAAATGGTGGTCTATACACTGAGCAGGCATAACATTAAGTCCACCTCCTTGTTTCTACGCTCATTGTTCATTTTATCAGCTCCACTTACTATATAGGTGCACTTTGTAGTTCTACAGTTACAGACTGTAGTCCATCTGTTTCTCTGATACTTGTTACCCTGTTCTTCAGGGGTCAGGACCCCCATGGACCCTCACAGAGCAGGTACTATTTGGGTGGTGGGTCATTCTCAGCACTGCAGTAACACTGACGTGGTGGTGGTGTGTTAGTGTGTGTTGCGCTGGTGCGAGTGGATCAGACACAGTAGTGCTGCTGGAGTTTTTAAACACTGTGTCCACTCACTGTCCACTCTATTAGACACTCCTACCTTGTCGGTCCACCTTGTAGATGTAGAGTCAGAGACGATAGCTCATCTGCTGCTGCACAGTTTGTGTTGGTCATCCTCTAGTCCTTCATCAGTGGTCACAGGACGCTGCCCACAGGATGCTGTTGACTGGATATTTTTAGTTGGTGGACTATTTTCAGTCCAGCAGTGACACTGAGGTGTTTAAAAACTCCAGCAGCACTGCTGTGTCTGATCCACTCAGACCAGCGCAACACACACTAACACACCACCACCACGTCAGTGTTACTGCAGTGCTGAGAATGATCCACCACCCAAATAGTACCTGCTCTGTGAGGGTCCATGGGGGTCCTGACCACTAAAGAACAGGGTAAAAGGAGGCTAACAAAGTATCGGAGAAACAGATGGACTACAGTCTGTAACTGTAGAACTACAAAGTGCACCTATATAGTAAGTGGAGCTGATAAAATGGACGAGCGTAGAAACAAGGAGGTCATAATGTTATGCCTGACCTGTGTATGTCATATGTGCATTACTGTCCATAATAAAGTCCACTTTGGGGTTTTTGGGGTTACGTTTCAGCCATGCTAACTTTGTCACACCCGTAAGCTAATGAAGTTAGCTTCCGCCTTTAGACGTCTGTGTTCCCCCACGTTTAGCCCAAAATTCCCCCCGGTTGTGTCACTGCGAGACTGTCAAACAGTGTCCGAAACCACATAAGCAAGTCTATTAGAGATTACTGAACAACTCCACGTGTGTTGAGGCAAGAGTGGTGATTTGGATGCTAACTGGTGGGATATTAGCTTCCATTAGCTACATTAGCCTCGTAGTTCGAGTGCTAAAACTAAAGAAGCAAACTTCAGACCCCAGACCTGTCTTAGCTGATTGACTAGATTTGAGAGAAACTGTGTAAATATGATTTTTTTACCACACCAACGTAGTAAAGATATGTTTAATGATCCTGTTCCTTTCAGTGTTTATGGTTGCCTCTAACAGGCCTTTAGCGTGTGCTGTTGTGCTAAAAGAGAAGTGTTTTTGGTGCTTTTCGTCTCATTTTGGTCCTATTTTTCCACTATAACGTGGTGCTGTATCAACCCAGACACTAATTCCGTTTATTAAAGCTTTATTTATAAAGTTTATTCCTCAGAAGTGATAAAGTTGGCGTCTCCTCAGGAGAGAAGGAGCTATTAAAGAAGTTCGCAGGCAGTTTTCAGTAATCAGTGTTACTGAGACTGAGCGCGTATGAATTTAGATTATATTATTGATTACTGCTCTGGTTGGGCTGTCAGGAAATATGTCTAGAAATCAATGCGCAGTGAGATGTGTTTTAGAAAAATCATCTCCTCAGCCCCCTGTAGAGACCACTGCGTAACTCTGGACAGTGGGAAACGAGGCTGGGGTCATTTCTGTGCTGTTACGTGACTGAAATGAATGACCTGTCTAATATATCCTCTCAGCAGGGTCTGAAGGCGGCTCAGTGGTGCAGTGAATGGTGGGGAAATGTAGGGTAGTGTGACACAGTGACCAGTAATGCATCTGAATTAAATGACCAGAGTGACCAGCAAAATGCCTGAAATAATCAGTAAAATGTCTGAAATGACCAGTACGATCAAGAAAGTGTCTAAAATGACCAGTATGATCAAGAAAGTGTCTAAAATGACCAGTAAAGTGTCTGAAATTACCAGTGACCAGACTGACCATTAGGACATTAGACCCTTAGGTGAAATGTGTAAAATGGCCAGTATGTCCAGCAAAGTGCCTGGAATGATCAGGTGACCAGACTGACCAGTAAAGTGTCTGAAATGACCAGTGACCAGACTGACCATTAGGCCATTAGGTGAAATGCCTAAATGACCACTATGCCCAGCAAAGTCCTTGAAATTTTCAGTAAATGTCTGAAATGACCAGAATGGTCAGTAAAGGGTCTGACATGAACAGTGACCAGACTGACCATTAGGCCATTAGACCATTAGATGTAATGCATAAAATGTCCAGTATGTCCAGGAAAATGCCTGGAATGATCAGTAAAATGTCTGAAATGACCAGTTTGACCAAGAAAGAGTCTGAAATGACCAGTGACCAGACTGACCATTAGGACCATTAGGTGAAATGCCAAAAATGACCAGTATGTCCAGCAAAGTCCCTGAAACGTTCAGTAAGATGTCTAAAATGACCAGACTGGCCAGTAAAGGGTCCGAAATGATCAGCGTGACTGAAGACCAGGATGAGGGCAACCAAAATATTGCCAATTATTTATATTTGCAGTGTCTGGAATGAACAATGAACAGAACATTTAGCAAAGTGTCTCAAATGACCAGTGTGAGAAGTAAAACCTGGAATGAGTGCCTGGTTTGACCAATAAAGTGTCTGACATGACCAGTGATCAGAATGACCAGCAAAAGGAAAATGCAGGTTAACATTGTAGAGACCATCACCAGTAAAGTGTCTTTGATGGCTGCTATGATCAGAAAATTGCCTTAAATGAGCAGAATGTCCAGTAAAGTGTCTGAAGTGTCTGAGATGAGCAGAATGTCCAGTAAAGTGTCTGAGATGCATTATTAATTGCTGATCTGGTCAGCAGTGAGGCTGCTGAGCTGGACAGTATGAGGTACTGAGTCTGTACAGGGCTGATAGTGCTCAGTCAGATGTGCTGGAGGTCCATTCGCATGTAGATCTACAGCAGTGCTGAATGTGGAACACGTCTCTAATGACCTCACAAGCTCTGCTCTTAATAAGGTCTGTGAAGAAACCAGCAGCAGCAAAGACTCTGAGTCTGAGTATCACAGCTGAACTTAAACTGAAGTCAGATCAAAAAGCGCCACAGAAGCGTTGCTCACTGCCACTGAAGCAAACTGATACAGTGTCACAGTGATGAGTGTTTCAGTTTTCAGGCTGTAAATGGGGCCTTTTTAAAGCTGCAGTTGGGAGAGTTTTCAAACTCATAAAAAGTCCAATAGACGGCAAACAATACAAAAATATTTGCAGAAAAAAAAGATCTTCATCTAAATAATAAAAAAAGAAGACAGCCTCATTTAACAAACCACTCAGACACTGTTTTACATTTTCATATCTTTATTGCAAAATTGGTTTAACCAGATGTATCAAACTCGATTATCTGTGGACTAGCTGTCCGGTGGTCTTTTCCAAGGGGGGGGCTGGGTATATATCTACCTGACTGCACTGTACCAGCTGTAAAGTTTGGTGGAGGAGGGATTATGATATGGGGCTGTTTTTCAGGGGTTGGTCTAGAACCCTTAGTTCCAGTGAAGGGAAATCTTAATGCTTCAACAGACCAAGACATTTTGGACAATTCTATTCTTCCAACTTTGTGTGAACAGTTTGGGGAAGAACCTTTCCTGTTCCAGCATGACTGAGCCCCAGTGCACAAAGCAGCTCCATAAAGGCCTGACTGGGTAGGTTTGGTGTGGAAGAACTTGACTGGCCCTCACAGAGCCTGAAAGCCAGGCCATCTCATCCAACATCAGTGTCTGACCTCTCAAATGCTCTTCTGGATGAATGGGCAGAAATTCCCACAGACAAACTCTCAACATCTTGTAGGAAGCTTCCCAGAAGAGTGGAAGCTGTTAGAGCTGCAAAGGGGGACCAACTCCATATTAATGCCTATGGATTTAGAATGGGACGTCATAAAAGCTCCTGTACGAGTAATGTGTAGGTGTCCCTATACTTCTGTGCATATAGTGTGTATATATATATATATATATAGTAAATGCCACTCTAATCCAGCATAAACAATAGTGACAGTGAGTCGGGCTGATCTCAGCGGGACGAGATGGATCTGGTGCCGGTCAGCAGAGCGAGGGGAGACGGCTGCATTTCTGTGGCCAGATCATTTCACTCCTCTAAACCCACTCACCCCTGCGTCTCTCTCTCCTTCTCCCTCTCGTTCTGTCTCAGCAGTGCCCTGACTCGCTCCTCTAATGGACCGTCTCAATGGAATGACCACTGGAACGTCTGTGTTGATGTTATTCGACTTTCTAAATCATTAATCAAACCTGGTTGTCGTGTCCTGTTGTTGTTTTTATAACCATGCAACAAGACTTATTTATGAACGAGTCTTCTTTTATTCAGCTCACCCACATGGTGTGTACTCTTCATTCTGCGCTACACAACACTGTCTGTCACGTGATGCGCAGATCACATAAATGACGTATATCACATCCTTCCTGTTAAGCATTTTCTTACACAACAAAAAAAGTAACAATCTGTTGCATCTCTCAATATTTACACAAAGAAAATAAAACTTAACAAAACATTTTTTCTCTTTCAAGTTCACATTTTAACAGTTTGTGACTTCTTTAACTTTGCATTATATGCATATTTTACTGTTTTCTTTCTTACTATTTACATCTGTTCTATAAGTCTTTGAGGAGCTTTAATGGTTCTACCAGATCTCCTGACTTCAACTTGTTCCTCTGTTTGCTCCTTACTTTCAGTTACAGGTTTCTCAAGTTCTTTGCTGTTGTTGTCACTTGAGTTTGTGTCCTCAATTCTATTCTCTTCTCTTTCATGCACTTCTAGTAAATGTCTACGGTTTCTCCTGTATGTTACTCCTTCTTGAGTTTGTACCACATAGGACCTTGGCGCTACACTTCTCATTACATGAGCTTCTAAACTCCAATGTTTTCCATCATGTAGCCTAACTCTATCATGTGGCTTTAGTTCCTTCAGCTCTTTTGATCCTCTGTCATAGTATCTTTTCTGTACTTGTTTGGCTTTGCGTTTGTCCACTACTTTGTTGCTATCTTGTTCACTTTCTGTTTTGAGCAACTGTGGCATGCGAGTCCTAAGCTTCCTATTAAACAAAAGCTCTGCCGGTGACTTTCCATGAGACAATGGAGATGATCTGTAGTTCAGTAGTGCTAAGTAAGGATCTGTTTTGGAATCTACTGCTTTCTTTAGAAGCAGTTTCACTATCTTCACTCCATTCTCAACAAGACCATTAGACTGTGGATACTGCGGGCTTGATGTCACATGTCTAAACTCATACATTCTAGCAAAATTACGAAACTCCTCACAACTAAACTGAGGACCATTATCAGTCATCACTATGTCAGGGATGCCATGACGTGCAAAAAATGACTTAATGTGTGTTATGACCTGTGATGCTGAGGTTTCTCCCAATAGTGCCATCTCTGGGTAATGGGAGTAGTAGTCTACCAAAAGAACATAGTTTTTCCCATTCAACTCAAACAAATCTATGCCCACTTTGCTCCATGGTCTATGCACCTCACGATCCTCAATCCACATTGGCTCTTTGCTCTGCTTGACTCTATATTTTTGACAGGTTGCACAGGATTTGATGACCGTCTCTATGTCTAAACCCATGCCTGGCCAGTATAAACAGCTTTGGCTCTTCTTTTGGATTTCACCATGCCAAGATGTCCTTCATGAATTTTCAACAACATATTGCGTTGCAACACTTTGGGAATCACTATTCTTGAACCCTTGAACAGAATACCATCTAACACTGACAACTCATCTCTGTAATTGTAGTATGGTGAAGGTACAGAACGTACTGTCCAACCTTGTGTGATTGCTTTAATAACCTGTTTCAATGTTTCATCTTCAGCAGTAGCCCTTGCTATTACAGTCCACATCTCATCGGATACAGGACAGCTTTTCCTAACTAGGTTGACATGTACCGTTTCGTCCTGCTCATACTGTTGTACCGATACTGTTTCATCGTATGCACGTGATAGTGTGTCAGCGACCAGTAGTTCTTTCCCAGGTTTGTATTCTAGCTGTAAGTCATACTTTTGGATTTTCAGGAACAATCTTTGCACTCGAGGAGGTGTGTTGGCTAACCCTTTCTTTGCAATGGTCACCAGAGGTCTGTGATCTGTTTCAGCCCAAACTCTTCTACCATAAATGAATACATGGAATTTCTCACATCCATATGCGAGAGCGAGTGCTTCCTTTTCGATTTGTGCGTAATTACGCTCTGAAGCTGTTAATGCTCTTGACGCATAAGCTATTGGACGCCATCTAGTGCCATATCGCTGCAATAACACTGCACCTATTCCTGCTTTGGATGCGTCTGCTGAAATTTTCGTCTGACGATCCTCATCAAAGTACTTTAGAACAGGAGCTTGCATAATTAGACATTTTAGCTCCTCAAACTCCTTCTGATGGTTCATGTTCCAGTTCCACTGAGTAGTTTTACACAATAGGCTTCTCAACTGGCTTGTGTGACTAGCAAGGTTTGGAATAAACTTGCCTACATAATTCACCATGCCTAGGAATCTTTGAACACCTTCTTTGTCTGTTGGTGGCGGCATGTTTTTTATAGCGGCCACTTTGTTCTGATCAATCTCTACACCTTCTTGCGTTAGTTTTTCACCGAGAAATGTTATATCAGTCTGCCTGTACTGACACTTGCCCGAATTTAGCTTTAAACCATTAGCTCTAGCTGTGTCCAGTGCCATTTTCAATCTCTGGTCATGCTCTTCCATTGTCCTACCCCAAATCAAGATATCATCTATATATACTTTTGTACCTGGAACCTTTTCAAAGATTTGCTGGACTGTTCTGTGAAACACTTCTGGAGAAGAAGCAAGCCCAAAAGGTAACCTTTTAAAAGAATATCTGCCAAATGGTGTGTTGAATGTACATAGTCTGCTGCTCTCTTTGTCTAGCGGGATTTGCCAAAATCCTGCAGAGGCATCTAATTTTGAAAAGTACTTGGCACCTGCTATATCACCAAAAATCTCTCCCCTTGTTGGCAATTGATAGTGTTCACGTCTCACATATCTGTTCAACTCTTTCGGATCCATGCATAGTCTCAATGAGCCATCCTTTTTTTCAACAATCACAAGTGAATGTACCCATTCGGTAGGCTCTTCCACCTTCTCTATTATGTCTAGGCCTTCTAACCTTTGTAACTCTGTTTTTAGTTTCTCTCTTAAAGCAAGAGGTACCTTTCTGGCAGCGTGAATGACTGGTCTATTTGGCTGCTCTAGCTCAATTTTGTGTGTAACCTTGAGTTTTCCAATGCCTTGAAAAACATCCGCATAAGCATTTTCTACATCTGTCACACTCTGTGCTTTGCTTTCAACTTTTAGCTCGTTTACTCGTTTTACCAGACCTAGCATCTTACATGTTTTCAGTCCAATGATAGGAGGCTTGGTACCCTTCACAACAACAAATGGTACATCGAATCTCTCACCTTTTATGCACATTACCACCATGCATGTACCTACTGTAGGGATAACTTCCCCACTGTATGACTTCAGTTTCACTTTATCTTTAGTGTTCACAAATGGTTGAATATCCAACTTGGCCAGCTCAGTTTCCGACAAGATATTGACCTGTGCTCCAGTGTCCAGTTTAAAAGCAATGTCCGTTCCGTTGACTGTGTATGTAGCGGTCCATTCTTCGTCTTGTACTGCTCCCGTGACAGTTCCCACGAAGACATCATCCGTGACGTCGCTTGAGCTGTCATTTTCTTCGACACAGTGCACCCTTTTCTGCTGTTTGCGCAGTTTGCAGACCTTTGCGAAATGATTTATTTTGCCGCACTTTCGACATTCCTTCCCGTATGCTGGACATTGGCGTGGTTTGTGTTTACTTCCACAACGCGAACAGTGTCGAGTCTCTGCACTCTCTGCTTTTTTCTGAGCATGTTTTTTCACTCAAGCACTTTCCCGTTGTCTTCGAAGCACTGTCTACTTTCATTACAGAGGCTTTCCACTGACCACAATCCATGTTTTTTATCCTACTCTGTGTTGCTTCTCTTGCTTGACAGAGCTGTATCGCTTTTTCTAGTGTCAAATCAGTTTCACCGAGTAGCTTTTCTCTCAGTCCTTTATCACGCACACCCATCACTATTCTGTCACGTATCAGCGAATTGGTTAGGTCTCCGAAGTTACAGGTTTGACTCTTTAATTTCAAGTCCATGATAAACTCTTCAACAGACTCAGACTCTGTCTGTGCTCTACTGTTGAACACATACCTCTCATATGTTTCATTTTTTCTAGGAGTACAAAACGTTTCGAATTTCTCCAGTACCAGCGCATAGTTCTTTTGTTGCTCCGCCGTCAACTGCATACTGTTGAAAACATCCAGGGCGTCAGTTCCCGCTGCTGTTAGAAACAGTGCTACTTTCTGACTGTCCTCTTTTCCATCAGCCCCAATTGCCGTCAAATATAGGGTGAACCTTTGCTTGAACTTTTTCCACTGTTCCTCGACGTTCCCCGTCAACTTTAGTTCTGTTGGAGGCTTCAAATACTGCTCCATCTTCCCGGTTCTTAGCTAGCATTAGCTAATTAGCTAGCAGACTGCATGGTTTTCGCTTGCCTCTGCGTCAAGTTTTGTAGTCATATGCTCATCTCACGCAAGACCTGAGTTCGAAGAAACTCCTGGTACCATGTCGTGTCCTGTTGTTGTTTTTATAACCATGCAACAAGACTTATTTATGAACGAGTCTTCTTTTATTCAGCTCACCCACATGGTGTGTACTCTTCATTCTGCGCTACACAACACTGT
>NW_023494802.1:40870345-40945035 GCF_904425465.1 Colossoma macropomum
GTTCACACCTGTACTTAATGCTATACTCTAATGATTGTGTACAGGATGCATCACTCAGGACGCATGGCAATGCCAAGTGTAAATGAAGCTGTATTGTGTGTTCTGACTGTTGACTTGGCAACCTGACTGCCCAGAATCTTAGACCCTGACAAAGAACTGTCTGAACTGCTCCTAAAATCAGGCACTGACCTCCTTCAACTCCAGGATATTTGTGCACCCTGATGCCGGACGAGGGCTCAGTCCATAATCTTGCCATCATCTCATACCATTCTCCCCACTCTCCTCTGGCAAATGCCTCAGAAGTATATATTGTAGACCACCCACTTCATAAACAGCTTCTTTCCTCAAACCATCTTAGCTGTTAATAGTAAACACTGATTCACTGCCATCTAACTTTAAACCACTGTCCTATTTTATTGTATCCTACAGTTGAATTTAGTCAATGCCTTTTTCCACTGCACTTGTATATATTGTACCACAGCCTAGCATTTTGATTGCACATTACATCTCATGTTTATATGCATATATATTATATACTTTATTTTTCAACTGTCTTTCACTGTATTATTTTGTACATATTGTTACACTTTTCTTTGTACTGTATATTCTACACTTTGTATCCCCACGTCCAACACTTACCATTTTGCACTATTCCTATTAATTCCTGCCATCTACCTCACACCATATCGCTAGTCACTTGTACTGTTTGCCTTTATTTTTCATTACTTGCTGTCCGATGTTTTTCCTAGAATGCACAAGACCCTACTAGGATATGCACTACCTCCCTCTCCCCAACAGCCCATGTACTTCTTTTTTGTCTTTTTATCTGTTGGCTCATGATGCTGCGGTATAAGAATTTCAGTGTATTTTTGATTGCCCTGCATTCTGAATACATTTGACAATAAACAAATCTTGGTCTTGAAATGATTGGCCGAGTGAGTCAAGGTTTGCAAAAATTGAACAGCGGTCTAATAGAAGAACGTCATATTTTCACCATCTGAAAATTGTTTGATGTGTAAGTTGTGTTGAAATTTATTGACATAGATATAAATGCACAAATACATCACATTCAGTGTGTCAAGCCTTTACAGCTGCAATTACTGTGGAATCATTAGAGTGCTGAGGATAGTTTCAAGAATGTTTCAGTCATATCACAGTATGGTCATGTAAGGATGAATACACAAATACTTTGAAGGTCTAAGTGAGTTTACCTTTAATGCTGAGTCTGATGTTGAGGGACTGTTCGTTGTTGATTGAACATCTGTATGTTCGCTGGTCTTGTTCAGTCAGGTTGGAGATCAGTAGAGAGAGATTTGCTGGAAGGTTCTTATTAAACATGTGGTCTCTGCCTGTGTATCGTGGCGTCTCATTGGATACCTCAGTCCCTCCTGAGTCCACATGCTCCCATTTCACACTTGCAGGTTTGGTGTGTTGGTCAGCACAGGAGCAGGGCAACAGAACAGACTCTCCTGGATATTTGTCAATGACTTTCTCCTGAGTCTCTGACAGTGTGCAGCCTGCAGGAATATAAAGCAGCACAGTGTTTCTGTTCTCTTCATTACTATTACATTATCTGTTTTCTATACATTATCTGTTTAATGGGGATTAAATAATATCAGTTCTCTAATGAGAATTTTGGACTCTAAACTGAGAAACTTTTTGTTACAGTTGGAAAATTATTTCTTGATACTGCATAATTCTTTATAATACAAATCTGTTATTTGGTAATTACAAGCTGGCCAGTTACGTTTCATTTTATGATGTAATTGACTAGCTTATGCTGCGTTAAGGTCATTACACACTGAAAGTGATGGGAAAAACACTCAAAATATCTTCAAGGGACAAAGATATCCTTGAATCTTCTCAACAAAATGCAAGCAAAGGCATTAGGCAGGCTACTTTCCAGTTCCATGTCTTAGTTTGAGCTGCTGTTGGAGATGTTAGCCCCACAACCTATGAAGCACAGGACAGACTAATCCATTTACCAGGTTGAAGTAATGGTTGCTGGACGCGACTGATCCATCAGCTTAATGATGAGGCTGCTGACAGAGGGGAGATACATGATCTTTCTGTTGCATGTCACAATAGCAGTCTAGCTCTGAATGTCACCAAGACCAAGAAGCTCTTGTGGATCCATCAGTATGAATTGGCTTGCCTGTGGAAATTGTCAGCAGTTTCAGATTGCTGGGTGTGCAGCTGTCAGACTCCCTTTCTTGGTTGGGATGTATCCTGGCATCCATGCACCTAGCATTTTGCACTATTCCTTTGTACTATTTCTGCGTATTCCTGCCTTCTATCTTCTGGCGTGCTTGTCTTCTGTGTCCAAGAACCTTCTAGTACCTCCCTCTCCTATTGCCCTGTGTAATTCTTCTTTGATCTTTTTGTCCAAAGGAGCATGCTGCTGTAGTACAAGAATTATATTGTATTTTTGAATGACTTGAATTGAATACACATGTCAATAAACCATTGATCTTGGGTTTAGTTGTTGCCATGCCAATACCTGTGACAACAGTGATTGGTCGTGTGAGTGCGTGTTGCATTAGAAAGTGTGCAAAAATTGAACCGAGATTGAATAAAAAAAGTTTCATCACATTCAGTGTGTGAAGGCTTTTCAGCTCTAATTACTAGGGAATTACCAGAGTGCTGATGATAGTATGTCTTTTTCAGTAATATCACAGTATGATTAGATGAAAATACATATGTATTTTGAAGGTCTTAGTCAGTTTACCTTTAATGCTGAGTCTGATGTTGATGGACTGTTTGTTGTTGATTGAACATCTGTATGTTCCCTGGTCTTGTTCAGTAAGGTTGGAGATCAGTAGAGAGAGATTTGCTGGAAGGTTCTTATTAAACCTGTGTAGAGCTCCGTCTCATTGGATACCTCAGTCCCTCCTGAGTCTACATGCTCCCATTTCACACTTACACGTCTGGTGTGTTGGTTAGTGCAGGAGCAGGGCAGGAGAACAGACTCTCCTGGATATTTGTCAATGACTTTCTCCTGAGTCTCTGACAGTATGCAGTCTGCAGGAACATAAAGCAGCACAGTGTTTCTGTTCTGTTCATTATGATTGCATTATCTGTTTAACGGTGATTGACTAATGTCCCTTCTCTCATGAGAAGTTTGGAGCCTAAATGTAGTATCATTTGCTGTTAGTTGTAAAATGATATCTTGATGCTGCAGAATTCTTTACATACACATATCTTTAATATGGTGATAACAAAGCTGTCCAGTTAGGTTTCATTTTATGATCTAATTGGCCAGCTCATGCCACCTTAAGGTCATGACACACTGAAGGTGACCAAAAAAAAGTCTAAATATTTTCAAGTGCAAAGATGCAAGCAATGACACTGGGCAGGTTACTTTTTAGTTCCAAGACCCAGTTTGAGCTGCTTTTGGAGATGTTAGCACCACACCTGATGAAGCAGAGGACAAACTAATCCCTTTTACCAGTTAAAGTATGGGTTCCTGGGACACGACTGATCCATCACCTTAATGATCAGTTTGCCTACAAGATGGAGATACACAATCTTTCTGTTTGGTGTCACAACAACAATCTAGCACTGAATGCCACCGAGACCAGTGAGCCTATTGTGAACTTCAGGTAAAACAGAAGTGATCATACTATCAGTATCAGTGGCTTGCCAGGGGAAATTGTTAGCAGTTTCAGATTCCATGGTGTGCAGCTGCCAGACTGTTTTGGTCTCTGAACACCAACACCATCCTCAAAAAGAACAGCCACTTCAGTGGGACATATCCTGACATCTATACACCTAGCATTTTGCACTATTCCTTTGCACTATTTCTGTTTATTCCTGCAATCTGTCTGACTTCATTCTGCCAGTCACCAGTACTGTTTGGTGCCCTTGCTTTTATTTGTTACTTGTTATCTGGCGTTTGTTCAATACCCTTCTTGTACCTCCCTCCCCTATTGCCCTGTGTTCTTCTTTTTGGGTCTTTTTGTCTGTAGGAGCATGCTGCTTCAGTACAATAATTTCACAGTATTTTTGAATGACCTTTATTCTGAATGCATATGACAAGCTTGGTTGAGCTTGGTTGTTGCCATGCCAACACCTGAGAAAACAGTGATCGCTCTATTGTGTGCATGTTGTCTGTGAAAGTTTGCAAAAATCGAACAGAGGGTGAATAAAATAATGTTGCATCACATTCAGTGAGTAAAGCCTTTTCAGCTCTAATTACTGAGGAATTACTGAAGTGCTAATGATAGTATGTCTTTTTCAGTAATATCACAGTATGATTAGGTGAAAATACACAAGTATATTGAAGGTCTTAGTCAGTTTACCTTTAATGCTGAGTCTGATGTTGATGGACTGTTCGTTGTTGATTGAACATCTGTATGTTCCCTGGTCTTGTTCAGTCAGGTTGGAGATCAGTAGAGAGAGATTTGCTGGAAGGTTCTTATTAAACATGTGGACTCTGCCTGTGTAGTTTGTCATCTCATTGGATACCTCAGTCCCTCCTGAGTCCACATGCTCCCATTTCACACTCACAAGTTTGGTGTGTTGGTCAGTGCAGGAGCAGGACAGGAGAACAGACTCTCCTGGATATCTGATAATCAGTTTCTCCTGAGTCTCTGACAGTGTGCAGCCTGCAGGAACATAAAGCAGCACAGTGTTTCTGTTCTCTTCATTACTATAGTAGTGTGTGTTTGTGTGTTTCTATGTGTTTAATAAGGATTGAGAAGTTTTGAACTGAAGTATCAGTCTTTATTATATCTGGAGAATTATATTTTGACACAGCAAAATTCTTTATAACACTAATCTGTAATTTGGTGGCAAAGCTGGGCGATTTAGCTTCATTTTATGATCTTATTGGCCGGTGCATGCTGCCTTAAGGTGTTTACACACTGAAAGTGGTGCAAAAAGAGCAGTCAAAATATTTTATAAGTTGCTACTCCAAAATAAGTGTTCCTGAATGTGAGTGCATTGTCAAGGATGTGTTTTTAAGGACGTGAATCAGAAGGCAAGGATAGCATGGCTGCATTGCTAAATAGGTTACTGTAGCTAATGTTACCTTGGTCCAAAACAATGAAAATATATTTATCTGACAAATATCTTGTTGGCACATGAGGAGAAAATACCTTGTGACATGAAGTCCTCATCAGCATCCAACGCAATGCAAATCTAACGTAATCTGAAGAGGCAGCCACTGTTAATCATCCAACATGAAAACCTGTCTCTTTTCTCTCGGCTGTTTTTGAACAATACAACATTTTCCTCTGTGTGCTGATATATTTTTGTGCATCACCAGTGCTGTCACCTAAAAAAGATGAGCCTATATCCTTATACGAGTTACAGCTAAAGTTGTTTTTTTCCCCTGTGGTTAACTGGATATCCATTCATGAACTCATATGCACGATACTCCAATATAAAATTAGTCAGAATGCACATCCCTACTGCTCACCAAACCCAAACCAAGATTTAAGGTTTTTTACCATATGTAAACAGCACTATCACACATGGAATTCATATTTGAAGCAGTTCCCCAATTAAGAGTCAATACAAACAGCACAGACCACTATCAGACACCAACTCCAGACAGGCGGCACTGCGTCTAGACTACACACAATATTACAGAGAGAAACTGTAGAGTGATCAAAAGGGTACACATATATGTGCACAAATATGCATCTACATACACTTCACCTTACGTCTCCTGTTTTGGAACTCTTCTCTTGCTGTGAATTCAGGTGCACTACTAGTTTTGTTTTATTAATACTACACAGCTGAATTATATCACACACTTTAGTGCTTAACAGAAAACAGAGTAAGCTCCACATTCTGGACTTCTTTTCTAATACTTACTTAAACATTCTGTCCTGAGAGCTAAGTATTACAGCAGTCTGTTAACTTTACAGCAGTCTCCCACTCTTCAATAAAACTTTGTGTTTAATGACCGAGCAGAACACAGCATTGTCGTTCTCTCGTTCCAGGATGACAACTGTAGGGTAGGTATGGGTATCAAGAACAGATATTAAATTTGTACCAGTTCCTGATTGGTCAGTACTGAAGTATTGATAAGCTCCTGGACAAATGGTGCTGTTATCAATATTTATGTAACGTTAATTTATTCTAACATAGCTTTTCACAGGACTCTGATTGGCTAACACTAACTTTAACCATTTTGAATGCTGATCACGATTGCATGGCTTCATGATGCTGTCAGTCTGTACCACTATAAAGAGAAGAATGACGTTTTCTTTTCTGATGCAAACAAGTGAACACAGCATAAGTTTGAACTTAGTGTGAGCTGTCCTGACAACCAGGGGTAATTAATTTTGTAGTTACCACCCCCCCCTCCCAGAGGCACATTATCAAACATCATCATACCTGCTTGGTATGAAGTTGAGAATAAAAACATCACTGCTGACACCAGTGTGTCAAAAGTAGCCATAACCACTGATGGGTGGATGAGTGTCACACAGAATCCCTATATCACAGGCACATTTTTGCAAAAAAGTGTAATAATAAAATAACTGTTGAATCTTTTCACATCTTTTCATGTCATGCCTTTATTTTTTGCAAAAACAAATATGGGAAGTAGTATCAATAGGAGTGGTGATAAGTATTGGTATCGTTAAGCAGTATCAGTATCAGTACCTGCTGTAGGGTGTCTATGTGACTGGATCAGCAGACATGATTGAACACTGAGTGACCATTAAAATCAACATGGACCAACAGGTTAAGCATTAAAATAAACTCTTACAAACTCTGGCTGAAATGTGCACCCAGTTCACTGTAGAGTGGACTAGAATGGACAGGAACTCTCGAAATGGGTGTAATCCTTACCTGAAGGTCCCCAAAGTGTCTTTAATGAAAATGTCTAAGTGACTTTTAAGTATATTAGTAGTAAACTTGAAGTACTGAATATGGAGAATACTAAAGGTACATTTTTATTTAACATAAATAATGGACATGCACCTAAAATGCACTTTCCTGTACACTTTTAAAGTAATATATTTGAAATTGTATTTAATATTTTAGTATGCTGTAAGGAATTACACTTCAATAAAACAGGAATGAATGTAATTATTTCCTAACATACCAAAGCATACTTAAACAAATGTCTTTAACCCAAATGTTTTATTTAGGAAGTATATTTTAAAGGAGCCTTTAGTACATTTTAGCTGCAATGTAACTCTAAATATTATTAGAATAGAATTTGTAGTACAATTATGTCTTGCTTAGGTTGCTGAAGTTAACTCCACTGTAACAGAAAAGCACAGACGATTTATTTCAACATTACTTAAATATAATTTACACTTAAATGCACTGCTCTGCACCTCTGTACTGCTGCCCTGAACTGTGAGAAACTGACTCATGGTGCATGACAACAGCAACAGTGAAAGCACTAACCAGGGCTCAGGTTTTGTTTACACGTTGTATCATCACTATCACAATTAAAGGTGTGTGGAAGCCTCTGTCCAAGCTTCTAAAAATCTGAAACCTATTTGTCAATTCTGATCCAATCGTTACACAACAGTGAGCAAATAAATGCATAAAAACTAACATTTTTAACAAAAAGTTGCTGTATTACTACAGAACTACTACAGGACTAATGCAGGACTACTACCACAATGAACAAATCCTTTTTCCAAATGCTTTAGCTGTTCTCAATACCTTGATTACTTCTACTAATAATATTATTCATTCTTGCTTGGTTTTTAGTCTCATAAAGCAGATGTGTGAATGTGAATGAGACAGAACTCAGCAGTTTACCTTTAACAGTGAGGCTGAAGTTCCTGTACTGATTCTGGTTTATCCAGCATGAATATGTTCCTCCGTCCTCTTCAGTCAGGTCTGAGATCAGTACAGAGAGATTTACTGTAGAGTTCTGGTTAAATGTCTGAACTCGGCTGCTGTAGCGCTGAAGGAGATCTTCATGGTTTGGTGTTCTCCACTGAACTCTCTCAGGTCTGTCCTGCAGGTCAGTGCAGGTGCAGGACAGAAGAACAGACTCTCCTGAGGATCTACTGACTGGAAGAGTCTGTTTATTCTCTGACAGAGTGCAGCCTAAAAACAACAACGCACTTTAACTGACCATTAAATACAGTATATATTATATACAGTATATATGTTTACATAAACAGTACATCATAAATGAACTGCATTTGAAGAGCTTCATTCCTTTCCATTTCATTAAAATGCTATAAAATTAGGAGATAATGTCCAGTTTTCTTGAACATCACTTTCCTACACCTGAAAATACCCCTTATGTCTAGAACTGCAACTGTTGAATATTTCTTTTTTAAATAGTCTCTAAATATCATTTTAAATATTTACATTTTCAACAAGAATCTGAAAAGCTAAAGACAAGTTTTTCTTTAATAACTGAATGAAAAAAGTTTTGCTTTTTTATTCTTCTTATTTTGCACTATTGCACAAACTCTATTTTTAATTGTATTTTTTTAACATAAACCATAATACTACAAGGTAAAAATACATACCGATTAATAATTTTTATCATAGGAAGTTGCACTAAAACGCTAAAACAGGGATCCTGTGCCCCTGATCAGGTTGTTGGCTCTGTTTGAACATTGAACGCTGCAGGAGAGGAAACAGAGTCTTTTTATCCATCTGATTAAAATGATAATATCAGCTCTTCACTCAAAACCACTTAGTACCACTTAAAACTCAATAAACTCAGCCCCGCTCGCTTTACCAGCCGCTGTAGTCTGAGTAATTCTCCTGTAGCTCACAGCTGGCAGGGCAGCCGCTCTCATTTACTCTCAGTAATACATGCAGTAGGAAACTTATGTGAACTGCAGCTGGAGTTCAGATCCACACTGTGGCCTCAAACACACAGTTAGGAACAGAGTGTCACAAGCTGAGCCAGATCACACTCTTCACTGAGGCTACTGTGCAGAGCTGCTACTGTGCTCTAATGCTGACCAGCTGAGTGTTTAGCTTAATAAACAAACATCTGTTTCCCCACAGAACAGTGTGGCTTCATAAAAGGAGTAAATGTCTCAGATATTTTATTATCTAAATTATTTGTTGTATGTATTGTAACAGCTGCATTATTATTTTTTGTAGTTTTTAGTGATGAAAATTCTTTCCAGTGTGTTTAATCACAGCAGTCACATCTGCAGCTACCATCACATTCCACAGCTACAGTTACTGTTACTGTTCTCTTCAGTCTTACAGAGAGAAGCTTCTGGAAACAGATTTGGTGCTGAGTCAGTTACACTGGTGCAGTGTGATCAGTACTGAAACTGTATAATGATTTGACTGGCTGACCTTTGACCTCTAGTCCGATAGATGATGTGTGTTCATCAGCTCTGCAGGTGTAGAGTCCAGAGTCCTCTTGAGTCAGATCTGAGATGAGGAGAGAGAAATTTCTGGAATGTTTTTGGTCGAACATCCAGACTCTGCCTCTGTAGGATTCTGTATCATTACACACTGCAGTCTGATCTTTAGTCCATGTGACTCTGTCAGGGTTGATCTTGTGTTGGTCTGTGGGACAGAGACAGGGCAGCAGAACAGACTCTCCTGCAGATCTGGAGAGCGTTCTCTCCCCTTGTCCAGCACAGCACAGCCTGCAGACCCACAAATACAGATAAACACATCATCACCATCTCACCAACTAACAACACAGTAAACAGTTCTCTCAGTGGTCTTTACCACTGTTAACTCCTCTGTTCATATCAGCTGATGCTGATTCATAAACATTTACAGTCTGAAGGATATTTTTACTCACTGCTGTGGAGTTTACATTACAGAGAAATCTAAATTTATTTTTGTAGGTTTACAAATGGAGTAAATTAATAAAATGCCAGTATTTTGGTGCAGAACAGCATCTTAAACATTCTGCACTTACGCATTTCAGTAATTCCATCATCAAATATCAGTTTGAACTGTTAATCAAATCTGAACATTAGTCAGATGATAATTCTTTTTTAATCAATTATCTGATACAATTTGATATGAATCAGTATGATTCTGTTATCATCCTGCGTCACTATGAGTGTGTGACATCTACTATAACATGTTTATGGTATGTTATGTTTATGTCAGTGTTATGTAGGAGGAGCAAATATGTCTCACTTGAGGGACTCTAAATGAGTAGATTAATGAAGATATTATTAACAAGTCCTGTTTGAATCCGGAGTTCATAGTATAATAAGTAGTGACAATCTAAAAGTTAAACCCAAAGACAGAGTTCCATACAGGGCTGCACAGTGATGAATGAGTGATGGATAATTGATAATAATCAATGTTATGAACTGTCACAGTCAGTGATGCTCAGTGTGAACTTCATGATATGTTTATTAATAAATTAAAATCTATTCAGAGCATATAATACTATTCAAATGGTGAGCTCATTGTGAGAGAAATCCAAAATACATTCATTATTGATCACAGCGTTTATTGTCATTAATGACTGATATGAAATCCAAACAAAATGCAGTATCTACTCATACATGAAATATTCCTGTAGCATTGATTAACTGTGCAGTACAGTAATAGTACACATTTAGGATCATTCATTATTATTAGTGAATTATGTATAGAAATGTGAAATGTCATTCATTCATATCAATCATGATTTTTTAAATATTATTAATAGATCAGTAATGAATGCAATATGGATATATCTTGAATATCATGTGCTTCAGATCATTTGTTCCCTGAAAATAATTGATGTGTATTTTAATGAACTTCATTTCATGAAGTTTATACTCCACATCACTGAATGTGTTTTCAGTTCATTAAATTACATGTTCATTTTTCATTAATGAATCAATTTTAAGGTATGTTTCAAAATGCTGATGTCATTGTAATAGAATGTTACTGTACTGTTTATGAATGTACCATGAATGTGTCATGTATATGTAGTTACTGTAAAGCATTACTCAAATTTCAGTTAACAGAGACTCAATTACTTTATATTAACTACTTAATTATTATGTAATAACTGATGTTTAGTGAATAGCAAAGGGAAATCAATGACTTATGATCAACATAATTAATAATTTGTGACCTTTAATGAATAATGTTATCCATGTTGAAGAAATAAAATCTGCAGTGGTGAAAGTAAAGAGGCTGTAGGAACTGATGGAGGAATGTAACTTCAGCAGCTCTACTGATGTACAAAACATTCATTTACTGTCTAACATTAAACAGAAACATATGAATATGCTCCTTTTTAGATAAAAGATTACAAAATACATGATGATTTTATTTCATGTATATTCTGAACCCGACCCCCATCAAAATGAATCCCAGTTAGATTTACCTCTGACATAGAGAATGATAGATCTGTTATATTTCCCTTTGACTCCACACAGATAAGTTCCTTCATCTTCCTCAGTGAGGTTAGAGATGATTAGAGATAAATCTCCTGGTTTATTCTGGTTCAGTCTCTGAACTCTGTCTCTGTAGCGCTGATTCTGACTGCCGTTCTTTAGAAACACTGAGTGTTCAGCTGTGTAGTTGCCTCCTACGAACTTCTTCCTATATCCCCACTGCACTGTCTGTGGATTAACCTTTGTTTGTTTTGTACAGGAGCACAGCAGCACCACAGAATCTCCCACAGATTTGGTGATGGTTGCTCCCACACCTCGCTCTACAGTGCAACCTGCAGAAACATCACATCAACTTCCGTTAAGCATTTTTCATCATATTTTAGAACATAAACTCAATAACAAACACAACGTGTCATAACGTGCTATAATGTGTTGAGATACGACAATATACAGACACATAACTGACACATTAAACCACTGATGCACATCCTCCCTCTGCCCTCTCATTCTGGAAGAACTTTATTGAAATGAACTAAATGGTGCCCAATCAGATTGTTGATGTGGTGTAGCAGTTGTGTCACCCACACTCACACACTCAGATCTATCAGAATAGACACAGAGCAGGAGACATAATGGAAATTAAAAGCTGGATTTAATGGATGAAATCATGAAGTGAGGCGCTGTTGTTCTGTAACAGGTACTGCTCCAGGCCTCTAACTCTGCATAGATTTTAGCTTTTTGCACTTCAACTTGCTTGTGTTTAGTGACAGTGACTAAATGGGTGACAGTTGTTGTGAAGTGTTTGGGCTCTTTGTAATGAAAATTCAGTGTTAATGTAAACAGTGTAGCTACTGCAGGTTTCTATAAATGAAATATTGAAAAAAAATCAAATGGAAAATGTCCACACTAAAACAAGCACACAAGGTTCTTTACTGCACTATACACTGATCAGGCACAACATTATGACCTTTTCTACTCTCATTGTCCATTTTATCAGCTCCACTTACTATATAGGTGCACTTTGTAGTTCTACAGTTACAGACTGTAGTCCATCTGTTTCTCTGCATACTTTGTTAGCCCCCTTTTACCCCGTTCTTCAGTGGTCAGGACCCCCATGGACCCTCACAGAGCAGGTACTATTTTGGGTGGTGGACAAAACTCCAGCAGCACTGCTGAGTCTGATCCACTCATACCAGCACAACACACAGTAACACACCACCACCATGCCAGAATTACTGCAGTGCTGAGAATGATCCACCACCCAAATAGTACCTGCTCTGTGAGGGTCCATGGGGTGAATAATGAATCTTCACTATTATAATACAAGAATCTTTCAAGACTGTAGAGTACAATACTGTATTGTGTGTAGTACAGCACTGATGTGCTACTAAAAAAAGATATCAAATTCCCTCATTTGGTTCAGACCATCATTAAAATGTGTCCCCACCACAAGGGAACTAAATCAGGGTCCACTTGGAACCAACACCCACGATTTTTGCCGTACCACTGTTCAGTTGTTTTGTGTGCACCAGAGTCCAGGTAGAGTGTTCTGCACCAACAAATTTAGATCTTTCATGACTTAATGGACTATGAAACAGATTTGATTTAGTTTGGCTTCTGGGGCTGTGGCTTCTGCTGACCCTGGGCCTCTGTTGTCTCTGATTGTAGTTTTGTTCTATGAAAGCACAAAAAAGTAGACTTGTTTGCTGGAAGAAATCTCACTGCAGGTTAAGTTTGAGGAAGAAGACCAGTGGAGAAGTGGAGACCTAAAAATGTGCCTAAATGGAAAAAATGGCATTTTCAAAGCATATAAAGTTTTTATTTAAAGATAAAAAAGTGTCTTTAAAGAAAAACAACAGATTCCTCAGGCAAAATTCAAAAATCACAAAATAGACTTCTGAGAGTGAATCTTGCTCAAGACAGGCACAGGAGCCATGATAGAAAGGGAGCTAATAGAATTCAGGGGTAGCACTTTAGAATAAGAGGACCCTTATCATGTGTTTTGCAATGGTTTAGGTTCTTTAAAGCCGGGTTTCTCAACCACTGGGTTGTGGACTAAAAATGGGCTACAAAGCACACTTTGGTGGTCCTCGGGCCTATACTGAGGGGAAGTGGTCTGTAGTGGCCCATTAATGGCATTTTGTAATAAACGTCAGGTAAAAAATGTTTCCAAATGGTAAACAATATTAATACAAGTCCTGCAACAACAGTAAACAAAGGAGCTTCATTGTTTTTTGGCCCAGAAACAAAATACACTCTTCCTGATGATTCACTTGTCCACTTGTGAGTGACTTTGCAAAACAGGTGTGCAAAACATCAGTGTAGATTGCAAAACAGGAAAATACAGCTTCATTTATCATTATGCTCCATGATATGTTGGTATAAAACAAGCTTATGTCAGTCTAATCGGTTGATATTTCATGTTGAGTAAGACATGTTGCGTATTGCGGGGTAGACAGTCAAACATTGCTATGTGTGTAAATAAGTGAGTATTGGGAGGAATGTGTGCCAAATTACAGTGAAAACTACAGAGAAAAACATGAAATGCAATGCTTTTCTGTAGTGACATGCAGAATTTCCGCCAAAATTAAAAGCAAAATTTTTATTATATTTTCAGAGCATTTTTTTTACATTTAATTTTACAAAATGCTGAAATAGTGTCCGAATTGAATACAGTCCAGCTTGACATGTGATCAATACACAGCTATATGGCTTTCCATCATGTAGTACTCCAAAAAATAAGAGATAAGACAAGATCAGAGGAGAAAAAGCCAATAAAGAACTGCTAATAACAAACTATCTAGAACCTGAACTTTTCTACATTTCATCTACAGTTCACTGTCTACAGTTCACTACAGTGAAGCAGTGATACACATGAAGAGTAACTCACACAGTCGTGTAGACTCACCTGAAGATTCCTGCAGCACAGAGTAGAGCAGAAACACACAGAGCCACATCTTTACTGAGAGAACAGAACTGTTCACCTCTCTCTCTCTCTCTCTCTGGTTCAGCAGTGTCCACTCTGAGAGTGCGGGAAATAACACAGACGTTTTTATTCTCCAGCTCACTGACCACATCCTGAGAAACCTTCTGCTTCTCATTCTGTTGAAAGTTTGAATAAAAGGGAGATTTTGCTCATCACAATGCTTCACTGGACTCCATACTGACCAATGTAAAGAAACAGCATCTGATTACTTGATTACTTATAACCTCACTGCAAAAAAGTATTATCACTGTCAATGTTCTGTTAAAATTTAATTGTAAATACCTGTTTTGTTTTTTTTTTAAGGTAAAATACATGTAAATAAACCTTACCGTATTTTAATTTTGTAATGGAGAGTCTATTGTTCATGAATGTGCTGTGAATTTTTCATGTTCATGTAATTATTGTAAAGCCTTTCTCTTTTTTTTTACTGTATATTATCAGTACATCTAATTTCAGCATTTGTGTGCATTTGTTACTATTTGTCCTCCAGCTGTGAGCATCTCATACCAAAAGCTCTTAATGACCAGTAACTAAATATTACATTAATGAGTTGGAGCTCATAATTAAAGAAATAAATTAGAATAAAATAATTTGATCTGATTGTTATTTAGTTCAGTGTAATCTACATTTTCTGTTCATTTTTCTAACCTTACCAAAGTGTTTGTGAGATGTCACCATCTACGGGTCTCACCCCATTCAAAACAAATTCCATGCAATCAAATTTCCATTCAGTCAAATACAGCAGAGTGAATATACACTAATTAGTCTCTTTTTATTTTGTTTCTCAATTAACTGTGTAGTTACATATTAATAGTGAATGCAAATATAATGTAACTACTGGTGATGTATTCACTGTTACAGATGGATTACAGTAGCACAGCTTATGTAATTATACAAGTGTATCTTCAAGTATATCATAATGTAGGTAAATAACAGCTCCTTTTACAATCAGAAAAGTCTTATTGGAAAAAAGTCTTTAATAAAGTCTTATTTACCTTTTACACATGTGTAACTACATAAGATAATATATGTTGTTATTATAATTGCATATGCTGTTACACTTGTGAGTAAAATGCTTGTGTATTTGCACAAGCTGTACTACAGTAATGTGCAACATGCGTGCAGAGCATAAGGCCATTTTTTTATCTGCTCACCATCACTCGTGGGCTGAAGTGAAAAACGGCTGCTGTGAAAGAGTACATTTGTGGGCGGAGCTTGGATAGGCCCATTTTGGTGCTGTTCCTCATGCGAGCTTTGCGTCAAGCGTGTTTACGTCAGTATTTCTCTGAAAGACTAAATGACTGAAGCCACATTCTCAATATAACTATACCACATCATCATGATTCAGCATTTCTCTGCTAAAACATTCACTATAGTTACTGCTGAAGCTTAAGCAGCCCAGGAGATACAATGAGGAGTAATGTTGTTGGAACAGACTTACAGCCTATTGAGCTACAGTCATATGTGAAAGTTTGGACGCCCATGTTTTGTTGATTTTCTAAGTGAAAATAAGTGAACACAACAACATGGACATGTGACACTCCTACTGGTATAGAGAAATCCACATGCATCATGCTCGCTAGGTTCAAAATAAGGAATGAGACACAAAAAAGACTTAAAGGAAAATAATGAAAGTGAATTTATTGTCTGATCAACAACTGTATACAAATTAAGAAACAAAAAGTACACACAAAAAAGAAAAATGGCCCACCAGAAAAATAAAGAAAAAAAATCTTAGAGCTCTTTAGGTTTTTGCTGTCTCTGAAGTAGTCTGAAGCTTGATGCCATTATGCTGCTTTTATGTGAATATGCATGTATAGCTCTTTTTTTCTTTGGGATGGATCTCAGTTCAGTTTGTGTAAAAAAAAAAAAAATCTATTTCTCCTGCTCTGTCCCTGTCTGTGAAGGAGCAACACACAGGACAGATGGCTTTCAACATGTAGTACTGGCTTGCCAGTCTGGTCTCACTTACAGTCCAGTGCGAGTGCCTGTGTGCAAGGATCCAAACTCAATGCAAAGAAAAAAAAACAATTGTAGTTTAAAAGGACAAATAATTGACAGGAAAAGCCCTTGATGGAAAACTTCAGCTTTACAGAGCAAAAAAAGTAAAGTATTGCTCACTTCTAGTCTTAATAATTCCAGACTTTTACTCTAGCTCATTAAAATCTGTGCTTTATTTTTCCTCTGAAAATTAGCTTGGACCAGCTCTCCAAAGCTGGCTTAGACCGCCTTAAAGCGCCCTCTACAGGAAATTGCAAACTGCAACTACAGTAGTTTGAGTGCAGTACAAAAAAACTAAACCCTCATTTTAAGTGGGTTACATCCACTTTAAACCTGTTAGTACTACAAATGTCTCTTCCATGTAAAGTAGCGCATGTATGTCTTCAAACATCTGATTGTTAAGCTTTCTGTAATTAATACAGAGAAGGATTGTACCATTTTTCTTCACAACAACAACAACAACATCTGGTGAGATGAAGGAACGTTGGGATTCACGGCTGCCGTTTGCAGTACAAAATTCTTTAAGGTGAGGTCTGACTGCTTCAAAATGGGAAGGATGGATGGGCCCTGCCCTCTGCTTAAAAGGAGTGGAATCCAAAATATGAATTCTGTACTTAATCACTGTGGTTTGATCATAGTCAAGATCTCCAACAGCAAAGACTTCTGGAATGGAATGAAGCTTGTTTGTGATTCTTACATTCCGTTCTTCAGACAGAGGAGAATGTGAATAATCAAATGTACTCTTGTTCTTAGAGTTTTAAGAAGAGGCTACATTGCATCCTACAGGCATAGATAGTGGGGAAACTATGGACTCACCCTCCATAACAGGACTAGTTTTCAGTGGGGAAATAGATGATGGAATGTAAAGCTCTGCTCACCAGAAAATCACAGGAAGGGTGACATCATGGGTCACCTCATTCTTGACAAGAATAGGAACCTTGAATGATGTTCTTCTTGGACTTGTAAAAACATAGCTGAAAAATTAGAGGCCACTAGGTAGACCAGGATGAGTAGGTGGCACTACTACGAGTAGAACATCATTCCTGCTGTGCTTTGGGAATGAAGGGTTTAGACAATTGAATCTGGGTTTAGCTCTGTAAGTGCGGGGGTTGCTGCTCTGAATCTGACTGATTTGTATTGTAGAACACGGATGTCAAATCTTATCCAATAAATCAGGAGCACATGATTAATCTAAAGCCTGAGACCAATTAAACAGATGGAATCAGGTGTGCTCTCACTTGTTTGGATTAAAAAACCTACAGACAGTTAACCCTTTGTGAATAAGACTGGACACTCCTGGTCTACACTTTGATAGAATGATTTTAATTATTTGGCTGTATTTAATTATTTAACTGTCATAGATTAACTCTGTTTGATTAATTATTTGGGTTTAGGCTCTGGCACACTGAATCTGATTGGTTGGTGTTGGATGGAAGATTCTGATAGACTGAATCATATTGGATGGTCTTGGGCTTTAGGCTCTGGTAGGCTGAATTAGACTGGTTGATGTTGGGTTTAGGCTCTCATATGCTGAATCAGACTGGTTGATGTTGGGGATTAGGCCCTGGTAGATGAAAACCTTTTAGTTGGTTTTGGGGTCCAGGCTCTGGTAGACTGAATCTGATTGGGTGGTGTTGGGGTTCAGGCTCTGGTAGATTGGACCCATGTTGATGTTCTGTTTTCCAAGAGGATCATTTTCATAATCACCATCAGTCTGCAAGCAGAGTAACATACACAGGAGAAAATAACTCGCACTTCAGTCATCACATTACATCACATTCATTCATGTAGAATAATTCCCAGTGTGTCTATGACACCAAGAGTTCCCAACTCTGGCCCTGAATATCTATTGCTTTGGAGATTTAACGTTAAACACACCTGGCTCCTGGCCTCATAATACAGTGCTGAATGCTACTGACACAAGCTGTTACAGTTTAAAACAGTTCATATTTGGTTATAATGGGAAGCAGTTTTAAGACTTTGTTTTATCACTCACTGTGTTCTGTGTTCTTCTCTCAGTGTTTGTAGAGACAGACCCTGCAGAACAATTGAAGATGGTAATCAAAAAGCTGTTTTCCACAAGACTAGTGGATTTAATTTTCAATAGAGGAAATATTTCATAACTAGGATCTAATTTATACTCATATTAAAGGATTTCATTCCTACCAAATCTACTTTAATGGACTAACCTGGACTAACACATAATTATGATCTGTGTCTATGGGTTTGAGCGTAGTACCTTGTGTCCTATTGTGGATCAGTTTGTAGATCAGTGCTGATTGTCCAATCACTACAATCAGCAGCAGAGCCACACAGACACTCAAAGCGATGAGCAAACCTGGGGAATCTATAGAAAAGAGAAAGAGATGAAATATAATGGTTATATTTAGAACATATTCAGAGCACTTTCAGGAGAAATACAGTCCAGACAAAGAAAGTTGTAAAATTTTATAAAAGCAGACTTCAGAAAAATCTACACCACACATGTGAAAAAAGGTAACACTTTAAAATATGGTTCTTCAGTGACATAAGAACAATGCACCAATGACTCATGGATGAATATAGCAATTATCAGATATGAATATTGTATTATGCTTTATTACTAATAAAGGAACATGAGAAGGAATTGGTTGTTCCTGCATGAGTTCACATTGGATAAAATACATTTACAGAATGAACAGGCAGATTAAATAATACAGTAGAGGTGAACTAGTATAGTGACTAAGATGACCTATATTTATTTGGCCAATGCTCTTATCCAAAGTGACTTACAATTTGATCATATTAAACAGGCATTAGTAGTCTTGCCCAAGGACTCTTATTGTTATAGCATAGGGTGCTGGCCTAGGCAGAGATCAGACCTTAGTCTATAATACATCAACTCTGAAGTTAATTGATAAAATAATTAATATTAACTAATATGGTAACTAGAAGCTTAACTAATATAAAAGAAAATGAACGATAAATAATTTCCATTATATGTATGTATATATCAGATAAAATACATTTATAGAATGAACAGACAGATTAAATAATACAGTAGCTCAGATTAAATAATAACTAATATTAACTAATATAGTAAACAAGACTAAGCAATATAGTAACTATGATTATCTAACACAGTAACTCAGATTAACTTATATCATAAATGTTAAGTCAACTTTTAACTATAAGGTTAACTTACATAACTAGTTTTACTTAATATTTTAACTGTAAGATTAGCTGATATAATAACTAATATTCTGTCTGTTCATTCTGTAAATGTATTTTATCTGATGTGAACTCCTGCAGGAACAACCAATTCCTTGTCATCTTCCTTCATTAGTAATAAAGCATAACAATTTATTCATTACTGATAATTACTATATTCATTCGTGAGTTGTTGGTGTATTGTTACTGGGTTACATGGGTTACTGGGCTAACATGCACTCACACACACAATGCATGTCTTTTCTGTTGTTGATTTCACACAGAAAAACAGAAAAAGAGGGGTGTGTAATCTATATATATATATATATCTATATATATATATATATTATATATATATATATATATATATATATAGCAAAGCAAACTAGCCTGTAAATAAGACCATATTATTATCAGAAAATAGCAGATATTGCAAAACTTTACAAACCCACTGTAACACTGAGCTGCTGTACTGTAAATTGTCTTTACAGTTGACAATAAGAGAATGAACTCCCTTTAATACTGAGTCTGATGTGGATGGCCTGTTTGTTGTTGAACATCTGTAGGTTCCCTGGTCTTGTTTAGTCAGGTTGAAGATAAGTAAAGAAATGTATGCTGGAAGCTTCTTATTTAACATGTGGAGCTCCATCTCATTGTATACCTCAGTCCCTCCTGAGTCTTCATGCTCCCATTTCACACTTACAGGTGTGTTGGTGTGTTGGTCAGTGCAGGAGCAGGTCAGGAGAACAGACTGTCCTGGAGATCTGATAATCAGTTTCTCCTGAGTCTCTGACAGTGTGCAGTCTGCAGGAATATAAAGCGGGGACGAAGACCAGCGAGGTCGGCAGGGAGAGGAACACAGCAAGTGAGGGGATGACGGTGAGCGAGTCCCAAGCCCTGCCTCCTAGGCACCACCTCCGGTCCCGCAGTGAGGCCACTTAAATTTGCCTCACATTCAATCCGGGCAGACAAGAGTGGGGGCAGTAACGAGGAGGCGGAGCAACGAGCTCTCGTTCCTCTCCATTCAGTGGGCAGCTTAGGTTTTGGTTGTTTGGTGAGTGAAAAATAAAGTTAATAGCAACCTTGAACCCTTCCTCCAGTGTCCTCCTTGAGCCCAGGGTAGTGCATGATGTGATACATTGGTGCCGAAAACCGGGAGGAGGATGCCAACACACTGAGAAAGTCTCCGCAGCAGAAGAGGAGGCCATCAAGACCCTGGTCCACCTGCATCTGGCCAGCTGGTGGGAGCTGCAGGCTGTCTTCCATGATGCTAAAAAGCGATGGAAGCAGCTTGAGGAGCAGCAGGTGATAACCTGTCAGATGGTCAGGAGCCTGCTGGCAGAGCAGCATCCCTTGGAGCCCCCCTCTCACCCTGTCTCAAGCCTCCAGTCCCAAGTCCGAGGAGGACCCAGAGCGTTTCTTCCCCCTCCCTGCTCTGAGAATGCTCGGAGCTCAGCTTCTCTCCCTTCCCATCCCGGCTCCAAGAATGCGGAGGCCCTGCCTGGTGCCGAAGATGCCACGGAGGTGCATATGGTGGCATATTCAGGGACAGGAACCCCCACCAGCCTCTCCTGCTCTGTTTCTTTATCTCCCTATTCCCGCTCCCAGAAAAAAGGGAGCTCTAGCCCCCAAACCCTTACCCTGCACTCGCCATCCCCGCAAACCCCCTTTCTACCTCCTGCACCTCAAAATTTGTTTACTTTCTGTATCATGACTATCATTAATGAAGGTGTATGGAGGCCTCAGTCCAAGCTTCTGAAATTAACCTATTCATCAATTCTGATCCAGTCATTACACAACAAGTGAGCAAATCACACAGTATAAATCTAAATAACTAAGATTTTTAATAAAAAACCTGCTGTATTACTTCAGAACTACTACAGAACTAATATGGGACTACTAACAGACTACTAAAGGACTGCTACCAGGACTGCAGACTACTAAAGGACTGTGTGAATGTGAATGAGAGAGAATTCAGCAGTTTACCTTTAACAGTGAGGCTGAAGTTCCTGTACTGATTCTGGTTTATCCAGCATGAATATGTTCCTCCGTCCTCTTCAGTCAGGTCTGAGATCAGCACAGAGAGATTTCCTGGAGAGCTCTGGTTAAACATCTGAACTTGGCCGCTGTAGCGCTGAAGGAGATCTTCATGGTTTGGTGTTCTCCACTGAACTCTCTCAGGTCTGTCCTGCAGGTCAGTGCAGGTGCAGGACAGAAGAACAGACTCTCCAGAGGATCTACTGACTGGAACAGTCTGTTTATTCTCCGACAGAGCGCAGCCTAAAACAACAACACAGTCTTTAACTGACCATTAAACACTTTCATAATAATTATATATTAAATGCATATATATTTTTATATAAACAGTAAATTATATATGCAGAGTTGAAGAGTTTCATTCCAACAATACTGATATAGTGAGTTTGTAAAAGAATAACGTGTAAAAATACATTGGTATTTCGCTCACAAAGGAGATATTAATGATAATACAGCACTGATATTTCCTATATGTACAAAACTCACAACAACTTGTATCAAGAATAAAAAAGAAAATTCTTCAAAGCAGACTTTAATGCATTTGGCAACATTTTGTTAAATAGAAAGTAAAATATTGTAAAGTTTGTGTGAAACGTGAAGAGATATTTGAGAAATTTACGATTTACAGGAGAGGAAACAGTGTCTTTTTATCCATCTGATTAAAATGAAAATATCAGCTCTTCACTCAAAACCACTTTATACCAGAACACTCACTAAACTCAGCCCCGCTCGCTTTACCAGCTGCTGTAGTCTGAGTAATTCTCCTGTAGCTCACAGCTGGCGGGCAGCCGCTCTCATTTACTCTCAGTAATACATGCAGCAGAAAACTTATGTGAACTGCAGCTGGAGTTCAGATCCACACTGTGGCCTCAAACACACAGTTAGGAATAGAGTCTCACAAGCTGAGCCAGATCACACTCTTCACTGAGGCTACTGTGCAGAGCTGCTACTGTGCACTAATGCTGACCAGCTGAGTGTTTAACTCTATTAACAAACATCTGTTTCTCCACAGAAGAGTGTGGCTTCATAAAAGTAGTAAATGTATCAGATTTTCCAGTGCCTTTTCCTGTTTTCAGATATTTTATTATGTAAATTGTGTTCGGTTATGAAAATAGTTCCCAGTGTGTTTAATTACAGCTGTCACATCTGCCCTACCATCACATTCCACAGCTACAGTTACTGTTACTGTTCTCTTCAGTCTTACAGAGAGAAGCTTCTGGAAACGGATTTGGTGCTGAGTCAGTTACACTGGTGCAGTGTAGCCAGTACTGAAACTGTATAATGATTTGACCGGCTGACCTTTGACCTCTAGTCTGACAGATGATGTGTGTTCATCAGCTCTGCAGGTGTAGCGTCCAGAGTCCTCTTTAGTCAGATCTGAGATGAGGAGAGAGAAATTTCTGGAATGTGTTTGGTCGAACATCCAGACTCTGCCTCTGCAGGATTCTGTATCAATAGACCTTTCAGTTTTATCTTCACTCTCTGTCTTTGAGAAGCTCCATGTGACTCTGTCAGTGTTGATCTTCTGTCCTCCAGGACAGGGACAGGGCAGCAGAACAGACTCTCCTGGAGATCTGGAGAATGTTCTCTCCCTTTGTTCCAGCACAGCACAGCCTGCAGACCCACAAATACAAACAAAGACATCATCACCATCTCAACAACAACACCACAGTAAGCAGTTCTCTCAGTGGTCTTTACCACTGTTAACTCCTCTGTTCATATCAGCTGGATGTGAATCTGTCATTCATTCTCTTGTTTAATGTCATTTTATTGACTGGTTTGGTGAGAAGTTTATCAGTCAGGGTTGTGTAAACTAGCAACACAGTGATAATGGAAGTTTGGCTACATTAAAAAAAAATATTTTCATAATATTTCTGTCTCAGATAGACAGATTAAGGTAACACTTTACATTAAGGGTCACAAGTTAATTATTAACTGTTATTACTCATTATTAAAATATTAGTGCTTATTTTATTTCATTTTATTATCATTTTCTTGAACTCTGCTACATAACACTGACATAACCATGCCTTAAACATGTCATGACAGATTGTGTTCTGTATTATTGCAGTGTCATGTTGCTGGTAATTACTATGTCAGATGCTCTAATGTTTTATGTTGTGACTGCTTATGTCACATGATCATTTCTGCTGTCTTGACATGAAAGATTATGTCATCTGTCATTATGATATTAACAGTGTTGTTGGAGCCAACGCTTTTCACTTTACTTGAAGGGACTCAAAATGAGTAGATTAATTAAGATATTATTAACAAGTCCTGTTTTAATCATGAGTCTCTAGTATAAGTAGCAAAAATCCCAAAATCTAAACCCAAAGACAGAGTTCCATACAGAGCTGCACAGTGGAGGAAAATGGAACAATAAATCAGCTGATTGATTAACAGATTATTAACAGGACAAACTTATTTATTAACACATTATTAACAGGACAAACTTACTTTCCCATCTTACTTATTAATATGTGTGAACACACTTATCAGTTCATTATCAGTGTAATAAACAGCAGTTAGTACACAGTTAATGAGTAAATAAGCTGGAACTAATGACGAACTGAACACTGATCAGTTACGCTTGACAGGAACAACATGTACATGACGCGTTCATGGAATATTCATAAATAGTACAGTAAAGATTAATTACAGTTACATACTTTAGAAACATTCATTAAAGACATTCATTAATGAGAGCACGTCACTGCGAGTGACAGAGAGCACGTCACTGCGAGCGACAGAGAGCAGCACACCTTAGAACTTCAGATCGAGCAGCGTCCAAACTTTACTTGAAAATTAGTTGAAAATTCTGCAGTTAGCAGGCCGCTAACCCCCTCACGCCTCTCCTTCTTATTTTTGTCTCCTCCCTCTCTCTTTTTCTATCTCTCTCACAGTTATTCCCTCAGCCCATCCACCATGGCGTCCTCCCAGGAACGCGCCCTCCAGACCCTGAGCGCAGAGTTGGCCCGGCTGGATCGGCAGATCACCACCCTGCTGAAGAAACAGGACGAGCTCCTTCGGCAGAAGTCGATGCTCGAAGCCGCCCGAAAAGTTTCCCCCTCGGTGGTGGCACCAGCGTCGTCTTTCCGCGCGCCGGGAGACGCCGTTCTCATGCCAGCCCCGCATGGTCCCTGGGAACGCCAGCGCCGCAGAGGGCCCTGCAGACCCTCACCGCCGCCCCAGCCGATCTTCGCCTCCGGAAACCGTTTCGCCGCCCTCAGTACACCGCATACGCCCTCACCTACGTCCCGGGCCTCCTCGCCGCCGCCCGCCCCAGCACCCTGGACCTCGTCACCCGCCCCAGCGTCCCGGGCCTCGCCGCCCGCCCCAGCACCCCGGCGCTCTTCACAGGACTCCATTTATGTTATTGGTAGTTCTATTGTCCGCCACGTTCAAGTAAAGGTTAGAAACACCCATGCCACTGTTTCCTGTTTTCCAGGTGCTCGTGTCTTAGACATAGCCAGGCGCCTCCCCTCGGCTCTTAGACGAAACGGCTTCGGGACCGTGGTGAACCATGTCGGGACCAACGACATCCTCGACCGTCATGGCGAGGTCCTGAAGGAGCACTACCAGACGCTGCTGGACACCGCCAGGAAGAAGACGGACACCAGGATCGTCATCTCCGGACCGCTACCCACCTACAGGAGGGGATCCGAGCGGTTCAGCAGGCTCTTCGCGCTGTAGTCCTGTCTCCGCGGCTGGTGCGCCCTCAACGGCTTGGCCTACGTGGACAACTGGGCCTCGTTTTGGGAACAGCCGGCGCTCTTCCAGAGGGACAGCCTCCACCCTAGTCAGGTAGGATCTGTTGTTCTCTCACGGAACATCGAGAGGGCCATCCGCTGACTACACAGCGAAGGCCACGTAAGTAGCGGCAAAGATAGAAACACTACAGCTCATAATGCTAGTGTTAGCACTGAGAATAAGACGATTATTAGCACCAGTTGCGTCAGACCAGTTGCGTCACCTAGGTTCCACTGTATTGAGACTGTGTCTCTGCCCCGAATTAAATCTAAATTTAAACGTAGAATAACTCAATCAGCCCGTTTCGACAACCTGATCAATATTAAATCATATTCAGATGATAGCAGCAACACCTCAACTCTAAAATTTGGGTTACTCAATATAAGATCACTAAACTCAAAAGCAGTAATCATAAATGAATTTATAAGTGATCATAAATTTTTCTGTCTTACTGAAACATGGGTTAGACAGGATGAATATTCAGCACTAAATGAGGCCACCCCTATAGGCTATAATTATGTACACAGCCCAAGATTATCAGGTAAAGGAGGTGGATTATGTGTAATCTACCAGAATACCCTAGATATCAGTCAGAAACAATGTGACACCTTCACTTATTTTGAGGTTCTCTCCATCAACGTTACTAATCCGGCCACAAAAAAGAAGGCATTTTCATTATTTAACATTTACAGACCACCAGGACCCTACTCAGAATTTCTAAAAGAATTTAGTGATTTCGCTGCAAACCTAGCTGTGTGCAATGATAAGGTAATGATTGTAGGAGATTTTAATGTCCATTTTGAGAAGGCAGATGACCCACTAAAAAAGGCGTTTACTTCAATCCTAGACTCTGTTGGTATTACCCAAAATGTAACAGGGTCTACACACTACTGTAGTCACACTTTAGATCTAGTTCTGACACTCGGACTTAACATAGACAGGCTTAATATCCTACCGCAAACCTCAGTAATCTCTGACCATTACCTAATCTCTTATGAGCTACGTCTTAGCTATAATACATGTACGTCCCCTCGCTATTCTGCAAAGCGCTCAATAAAACCATTTACCGCCCTACAATTCATAGAAAACCTCCCAGTACTAACAATCCTAGTCTCCACTCCATCAGACCCAATGGAGCTAGATGCATTAACCGACTATTTAGAAAATACCTTCCGATCTACTTTAGAAAATGTGGCGCCACTAAAAATCAAAAGGATAAGACAGAAAAAGCTCGCCCCATGGTACGATGATAAAACCCGTACCTTAAAACAAACAGTATGGAAACAAGAGCGGAAATGGCGATCAACCAAGCTGGAAGTGTTCCACTTGGCCTGGAAGGACAGCCTTATAGAGTATAGGAATGCTCTCACTAAAGCTCGCTCAGCATATCTGGCCTCACTGATCGAGAACAATAAAAATAATCCTAGAGTACTGTTTAGTGTGATCTCTAGAATTACAAAAAATCAGGCAGGTACTGAACCACAAATTCCGGCGACCCTCACCAGTGAAGTTTTTATGGACTTTTTAATAATAAAATCGAAAATATTAGACAACAAATTCAACCCACAGTATTAAATCCAACTTGGCTGTCATCTGACATGGCTGATATAAAACATAACATAGCTGCAGAAGAAAGGCTTGAAAATTTCTACCCACTCCCACAGCTAGAACTAGAGAAGATTATCTCCTCTGCAAATTGTACAACCTGCACACTTGATGCAATCCCCTCAAAATTACTCAAAGAAGTACTACCAGTTATCATTAATCCTCTTTTAACTATAGTAAACTCGTCCCTTAGCCTGGGCCATGTACCCAGAGCTTTTAAACTAGCAGTTATTAAGCCTCTGATCAAGAAACCAAACCTTGATGCTAGCATATTGTCTAATTACAGGCCTATATCTAACCTGCCATTTATATCTAAGATCTTAGAAAAAGCCGTAGCCCAACAACTTAGTTCATATCTACATAAGAACTACATATTTGAGAAATTCCAATCTGGATTCAGGCCACATCACAGCACTGAGACAGCTCTAGTTAAGATAACAAATGATCTTCTTCTTGCCTCTGATCAAGGCTACATATCCCTGTTAGTGCTACTTGACCTCAGCGCAGCTTCAAATCAAATCAAATCAAATCAGATTTATTGTCACATCACAAGAGTACAGGGACACAGGTGAGTGAAAAACTTGAGTGCGAGTTCCACAAATTATGCAGAGAACAGTATTTACACATAGATAAACAAAACTATAGATAGGATAGAAGAATAGATAAAACCAATTTAACTAAAATATATACATATAATCTTACACAATAACTTAAAAATAATAATATTGCACCGAGACATATAATATTGCACTGGGAATGTAGGGTGGGTGTAATCAACTATATACTATATATAGTAATGGATATTACAATGCTATGTGGATGTGCAAATAATCACACTAGGTGTGGAGGTAGAAGATGGTACAGTAGGTGGCAGAGTATTTAGTAAAGTGCAAGGTACAGGAAGTTAAGTGGAAGCGCAGGGGGAGAGTATTGTCTTTGGATAGGTATTCAAAGTCCAGCTATGCAAGTAAAGTGCGGGAGTACAGTGGGTGCACGTACGTGTAATGGGAAGGGTTGGGCTGGGCAGAGCAGTGATTACTGGCTGTTCAATAGCCTGGTTGCATGGGGGAAGAAGCTGTCTTTGAGCCGACTGGTTCTGGCTTTTAAGCTTCTGAGCCTCCTACCACTCGGCAGCTGAGAGAACAGACAGTGACTAGGATGGGAGGGGTCCTTCATAATCCTTCTGGATTTCCTCAGGCAGCGGATGGTGTATAAATCCAATAGGTTAGGGAGCTGAACCCCGGTGACGGACTGTGCTGTCCGCACCACCCTCTGCAGAGATTTCCTCTCACGAACAGTACAGTTCCCGTACCAGGTGGTGATGCTGCCCGTCAGGATGCTTTCCACAGTGCAGGTGTAGAAGGTCTTGAGGATGCTGGGGTTCAGGCCAAACCTCCTCAGCCTTCTGAGGAAGTAGAGGCGCTGGTGGGCCTTCTTCACCACCTATGAGGTGTGCACTGCCCATGTCAGGTCCTCGCTGATGTGAACACCGAGAAACTTAAAGCTGCTGACCCTCTCTACCGCAGTCCCATTGATGGAAATCGATGGGTGTACTCTCTCCTGCTTCCTGAAGTCCACGATCAGCTCCTTGGTCTTACTGACGTTTAGAGGAGGTTATTCTCTGCACCAGTTTTCCGGATTTTAACCTCTCTCTGTAGGGCGATTCATCGCTGTTGGAGATCAGGCCCACAACTGTTGTGTGTCAGCAAACTTATGAGACGTTGGAGTGTGTCTAGCGTGCAGTCATGGGTGTGGGGGAGTACAGGAGCGGGTGAGCACAAACCTGGGGCTCGATGTGAGGGGTAAGAGGAGATGTGTACTTCCCATCCTTACCACCGCCGTCGGTGTGGTTTGGTGTTGGTGGTGTTGGTGGGTTGGTGGGGGGTTGTGTGTGGTGTGTGTTTGTTGTTTTTTTGGTGGGGGGGTGTGGGGTGGGGTTGTGTGGTGGTTTGTTGTTGTGGGTGGTGGGGGTGGGGTGTTTGGTTGTTGTTGTGGGGTGGGGGTGGTGTTGGGTTTGTGTTTGGGTGGTGGTGGTGTTGTTGGGGGGGGTGGGTGTTTGTGTTGTTGTGTTTGTGGGTTTGTTGGGGTGTGGGTTGGTTGTGGGTTTTGGGTTTGTGTGGGGGGGGGGGGTTGGGTGGGGGGGGGGGTTGTGGTGTGGGGTTGTGGGGGTGGTTTTTGTGTGGGTGGTGTTGGGGGTGGGGGTTTTTGTGGTTGTTTTTGTGTTGTGTGTTGGTGTTTGTGTGTTTTTTTTTGGTTTGTGTTTGGTTTGGGGTGGTTGTGTTGTTTTGTTGTGGGTGGTGGTGGGGGGGGTGTTGGGTTTGTTGGGGGGTTGTGGGGTGTTGGTTGGGGGGTGTGTTGTTGTGGTGGGTGGTTGTGTTTGGTGTGTTTGGTGGGGGTTGGTGTGGGGTTTGTTTGTTGGGGGGGGGGTGGGGGTGTTGTTTGGGGGGGTGGGGGGTTTGTGTTGGTGTGGTTGGTTTTGTTTTGGGTGTTGTGTGTTGTGGGTGGTTGGGTTTTGTGTGTGTGGTGGGGTGGGGTTTGTTGTGTGTGTGTGGTGGGGGGTGGTTGTGGGGGGTGTGGGGGGGTTTTTGGGGCCAGAGAGAGTCCCATTATCTCACGGGGCAGCCACGCCGCCGGCAAAACCACGATGAGATATCCAAATCCGGCGAGCAGAAAGACTCGATGAAATGTACATTCCTCCGATCACACCAAGCGTTATTGATCAGAAAACATACACCTTCCTCCTTTGCTTTTAAAAGGAGAGCTGCTTGTTTTCTATCGGCGCGGTGCAGAGAGGACCCGGCGGGTTCGTGGCATTATCAGGACCTCATCGGATAACCACGTTTCTGTGAGGCAGATACGCTGCAGTCCCGGATCTCTCGCTGGAGGCGACCCGTGCATGAAGCTCACACAACTTGTTTTCCAAGGACTGCACGTTAGCCAGTAATATGGTGTGGAAGAGGCGCCGATGGGCACGTCGTCGAGTCCTGACTAGCACGCCGCTCTCTGCCTCTTTTTTCGGCGTCTTCGACGGGTGCGTGGCCGGCGGCCCAGATGATTGGCGCCTCCCAGTGTTTCAAACAAAGGATCGGCGTTATGGAACTCAAAGTCCCCGGTTTCCGGTGAGTGATCGACGATCTGATTTCCGAGTGTTTTGTCGTTCGTAGGTGATAAAACAGTAACATTTAGTGCAAAAAGAGTTAAAACAACCAAAACACAAAAACTGCAAAAGTAAGCGGGAGCTCGCAACACGGCAGCCATACTCGGCGCCATCTTGGAAAGTCTTCTCCCTATCGTGGTTCAAATCTTACTTAACGGAAAGTTATCAGTTCGTACAGGTAAATGACTTATCTTCCAATTATTCACAAGTAAGATCTGGAATTCCGCAAGGCTCTATTTTAGGACCATTATTATTTACATTATACATGTTACCGTTAGGCACAGTTATAAGTAGCCATGGCATTAACTTTCATTGTTACGCAGACGATATGCAATTATACATATCAGCCAAGCCTGATGACAAATACAGGCTAAAGAAAATAGAGGACTGTGTAAAAGATGTGAAAGGTTGGATGTCGCGTAACTTCCTCCTCCTAAACAGTAAGTCCAAAAAGTGGCAAGAAATAAATTATCAGATTTAACTTTAAATCTCGCTGACTTTCCAGTTATACCAGGTTCAGCAGCAAAAAATCTTGGTGTAATACTTGATCCAGATTTATCATTCGATCAACACATAGGCAGTATCACTAGGACAGCTTTTGTACATCTTCGCAATATCGCCAGAATAAGAAATGCCTTATCGCTGCACGATGCAGAAACATTAGTACATGCCTTTATTACCTCAAGGCTAGATTACTGTAATGCACTACTATCAGGATGCACCAGCAGGAATTTAAGTAAACTTCAACTAGTTCAAAATGCTGCAGCCAGGGTTCTCACTAAAACTAGAAAATTTGATCATATCAGTCCAGTTCTATCATCACTCCATTGGCTGCCTGTTAAATTCCGTATTGATTACAAAATTCTTTTATTGACGTATAAAGCCCTACAATGGGCTCGCTCCTGAGTACCTGCAAGACCTTATTTCCCATTACGAGCCACCACGATTACTCAGATCACAGAGTGCTGCCTTTTTAATAGTTCCCAGAATTCAGAAGGCTTCATCTGGGGGAAGAGCCTTTTCTTCTAAAGCCCCCAAACTCTGGAATGATCTTCCAGAAAATGTTCGGGACTCAGACTCAGTCGCAATATTCAAATCTAGGCTGAAAACTCACTTGTTTGGTTTAGCTTTTGGTAGCTAATGTTTCCCCTTAGATAAAGGCAGCAGAACCAGGGGTCCATGGACGCAGGGAATTATAGTAAACTGAGACGCTGGTGCTGTCGTCCCGCCGCTCACACGCGAACACTCAGGTTTGTGAAAGGTGGAGCGGAGGGATGCCAAATTGTTTCAGGGTGCTTTTGGTTCTCTCCTTTTAGTTAAGCTGTTATAGTCAGATTTACCGGAGTCGTTAGCCACACTCTGGAAATGTTTTACATACTACTATACATACACCCATACAGAACTAAACTAACTCCATTTCCCTACCTTTCTTCCGAGAAAATGACTGCCCACCTATCCGGCCGGACACTGCTGGATGATTGTTTGTAGAGCTCTCAGGCTACCCGCTTCAGACCAGTTACCCACAACCCAGTCACCACCACCTGCCTTGGACTGGCTGCCCACTCTACACTGAAGTCTCCTAACTATCACTACCTCCTAACTATTACTACCTCCTAACTATTACTACTACTACTACTATTAATATTAGTAGAATAATAATTTTGTACGTAGTTTGACCAGAGGAGGATGGGTCCCCCCATGTGAGCCTTGGTTCCTCCCAAGGTTTCTTCCTCAGCTCTGAGGGAGTTTTTCCTTGTCACTGTCGCCCCTGGCTTGCTCACCTGGAGGATTTACATTTCATGTTGAAACTTTGTTCTAAACGGATTTCTGTGAAGCTGCTTTGTGACAACATCAGTTGTAAAAAGCGCTATACAAATAAATTTGATTTGATTTGATTTGAGTAATTAATATATAATGTTATGAATGAAAAATATGGTCAATAATGCTTAGTGTAAACATTTTGATGTGTTTATTAATAAATTTACATTATCCAGAGAATAAACAGCCTCTGATACTAAACACACATTGAGCTCACTGAGAGAAATTCAAATTACATTCATCGACCAAAGTGCTTATTGTCATTACTGACACATAAAACCTAAACAGACTGCAATATCTACTCTTACATTATATATTCCTGCAGCATTTATTAACTGTACAGTACAGTAATATTACACATTCAGGATCATTATCTTATGAAATATTAGTGAATATCTCATGAAGATGAAAGTAAAGAGGTGAAAGTGAAGAGGCTGTAGGAAATGATGGAGGAACTGATGGAGGAATGTAACTTCAGCAGCTCTACTGATCTACTAAACATTCACCTACTGTCCAACATCCACATAAAATACATGAACATGTTTATTTTATAAGTAAAAGGTTAGAAAATACATGATGATTATATTTCATATATCTTCTGAACCCCGACTCCCATCAAAATGACTCCTGATTAAGCGACTGTTAGATTTACCTCTGATGTAGAGAATGACAAAACTGGAATATTTCCCATTGATTCCACACAGATATGTTCCTTCATCTTCCTCAGTGAGGTGAGAGATGATCAGAGATAAATCTCCTGGTTTATTCTGATTCAGTCTCTGAACTCTGTCTCTGTATCGCTGATTCTGTCTGCTGTCCTGTGGAAACACTGCAGATTGTGCTCTGTAGTCTCCTTGTATGAACTTTCCTGTAAATCCCCACTGCACTGTCTGTGGATCATCTTGCAGGTTTTCACAGGAGCACAGCAGCACCACAGAATCTCACACAGATTTGGTGATGGTTCCTCTGTTACCATAAACTACAGTGCAACCTGCAGAAACATCACATCAACAAGAACTTCCATTAGAGTGTTTCATCATTTCAATTCAAACACTCATAATCAAAGACTCAGCTTTACTAAACACGTTTCTGATATTAAAAACATCCTCAGAGGCTCAGCTGAAGCTGGTGGCTGGAACAGATTGATTTCTAGGCTGTTTCCTAGTTTGTTTGCTGTTTCTTGTGACACTGTATCTTTTTCACTTGGTTCAGCTGATTTCACACTGCAAAGGCTAAACAACACATTACACATGTTCATTTATTAGTCAGACTTTCTGCAGAGAAACTAGTGCTCTGTAACCCTCACATGATTTTTGCCCAATCGGTTGTTTGGTGCAGATCTGAATACGGGTGGAGAGTTCACAGCTGTCAAAATGGATTAAAGTAAAGGAGATGTTTGTTTGGTCAGCACCAAACAAAATGGGTTAGAAAGTGTTCATTTTTTAAGACCTTTCATGGGTTAACTTAGGGTTACATTTCATGAGCTCTACCATGATTACAGCCATGACTCACAAACAGTCTGACACTATGGAGCAGATTTACTCATGATTTGCTGAGTCGCAAACTGTCTACTGTTTTCACCAGGGCCAGAGTGGGACTTGTTTTCATACTGGGAGTTACATGATGCAGACCATCCCACCCCAAACTCCACACTCAATGTACTAGTCCTGCAGTGTCATTACATCAGGCTAAATATTCCAAACATCAGTGCCGTCATCGCCCTACATATTCCAACATCAATCAATCAGAAACCTGGATTCACATAAACAAAACCAACACTGCAGCACCTTGACTACAAGTCATTCACCTGCTGACCACAGACACAACTTCTGTCCAGAGAAGACGACAAAACGAAGGTAAAATCAGACACTTAAACCTACAGAACTGCCACAGCTGGCAGACCCAAATAAAGATGACATGAAAGTTAAATCAAACAGCTGATAAACAACACAGCAATCTTAAAAACCTAAACCTCATCATCGTAGCCAAAAGCATGTCACCATGGCAGGCATGAAACTGTTCGTGGTCCATTTTAGATGTTAGATGTTGGTGCTGACATTTTCACAGAGCTCATGCCAGCTTTTGCAGTAAAAGAGCATTTTGTAAATACCAGACTCACAGAAAACTGGTGATTACATTGTTTACATTGATTTTCACCTTTAGACGAGGAGAAAACAACTTACTTTAAGAGCAGATATATTAAACTATAACTATAAAATATTATAGTTAATATTTTAACCTCAATCAGCTTCAAACTCAAAGACTGGATATGAACTGATAATGAACTGAAGGTTTATGGCAAATGTAATAAACTCCGTAGATTTGCCTGTTAAATTCAGCCAATAATCAACTGGATAATTTTGTGGTCAGATTCACACAGTCACGCTTATCTCTCGAGGCTGAAGTTAGCTTCATATTCAATTTTCTGTCCCACCTTAAAAGTTTTTAAAGTACCATTCTAGATTTCTATGTGTATACACAAATAAATATTGAGAAAACTCTGCACTAAAACAAGCACACATGGTTCATCACTGCAGAAATAGGTACACAGCAACCAGCCAAACTCACAAGGAAGATCTGCAGCAGCCACGCACTTCCACTCTAAAGGTAATTGTAAATGCTGGACTTCCTCCAGGAGGGTTTGTGAAATGGTCAAACACACTTTAGTCCTGAGGTGTTTCAGATTGTCTCTGTGTGAATCATCATTAATGTAGTGCTTTTCTCCAGAACTGTGTTTAGTCTCTATCTACAGAACTGGATCAACATTGTTTCCAGTGTTGAGCTTCTGTTTAAGCGTTTCAGTGACTTGAGAGTGTTTTGAGTCTAAAAGAGAGGCCAGAACTGGAGCCTGTATAAATATAAAGCAGCACTGAACGGAACATTAAAGAACCAGCTTTGATCAGTATGAAAAGGAGATCAGACAGAGAGGAGAAAGAGCCAATAAAGACATGATAATAACAACATATCTAGAACCTGAACTTTTCGACATTTCATCTACAGTTCACTGTCTACAGATCACTACAGTGAAGCAGTGATACACATGAAGAGTAACACACAGTCGTGTAGACTCACCTGAAGATTCCTGCAGCACAGAGTAGAGCAGAAACACACAGAGCCACATCTTTACTGAGAGAACAGAACTGTTCACCTCTCTCTCTCTCTATCTGTCTCTCTCTCTCTCTCTCTCTCTGGTTCAGCAGTGTCCACTAATAAAAAAAAAAACGGGTGGTTTTACTCTTCAGCTCTCTGACCACATCGTGGGAAAACTTCTGCTTCTCTTTCTGCTGAGAGGCTAAAAAATAGATTTTGCTCATCAAAATGCTTCACAATCCATACAGACCAATGTAGAATCTGATCATTTGAATCATACTGTACAAAAAGGACATTCACTGTCAGTGTGCTGTTAAATGTAATGTTCAATACACAATAAAAAATGTGTAAATGGACGTACAAAGTACACTGTATTTTAACACGGCTGTTTTTCGCTTACAGTAATAGAATGTTCTATAGCAGATGTTATATGATGTCATGAGCTGTTGTGACAGATTATGTTCATTAATATTACAGTCATGTTATGTCACAATTTCACTATTCATCACACCAGTGCCAGTGCTTCTAACATAAACCTAGGTCCAGGTAAGGGTAATTCCAAAGATGTTTCAAAATTTTTGCATATTTCAGTGGTTGAGATGTAAGCAGTCATTTGGAGTGGTTTGGTACGGAGCCCCGGAGGCGACGGAGGTAAAAAATAATTAATTCGAGCGAACGTTTTGCAGTTCGTATGCACGTTTTCCTTTATTCGTGGTCACGGTTTCTTAAATCGTTCCCTCGTTTTCTTTTAAAGGTGCGCACGTTTTCTTTACTTCGTGGGTACGTTTTTGTTTATTCATGATCACGATTTTCCCATTCGTTCTCTCGTTTTCTTTTAATCGTTGTCATGCTTTATTGTTAACTGAACGCACGTTGTTTATTTTTTTGATTCGTGCGCAAAATCAAAAAAGTGTTGTAGATACAGGTCGTGTTTCTTGTCCGGTGCAGAAGTGAAAAAAACAGCTCCCTGACACTGTCTGACGGGTTTTGATGAGTTAGATTGATAAGATAATGAACAGAGACGCTAATCAGGTCTGATTCTGATCTGAGGCGTTATGAGGAAACTGCAGCTCTTCTTCACAGCAAACGGCCCTCAGAATCATCAGTGCAGCTGCAGTTTGGTGGTGAAATGAAGGAAGACCACAAACTACAACCACAATCTTCACTAAACTGCACTGTCTAATGATCATATTTAACAGAGACAGAGACGCTTAGCGCTGTTTCTGCTCCCGTGGCACGCTGCGGTGTTAGAGATCATCACACAATTACAGGAAGAAATGGTCAGCGTCAATGTTTCAACAAACTCAAATTAAACACACACAGAAACATTCATGTGGGATGAGGTCAAATGGCGAGAGAGTTTAATAGATCTATGGATTAGATGTAGATATATTAATGTGAGGATGTTGAAACGCTGATCATTTCGTCCGGTAATTGTGTGATGGTCCCTAACACCTCAGCTTGTCGCGGGAGCAGAAACAGCGCTAAGCGTCTATATGTCTGTTAAATATGATCATCTCTGTCCATTATCTCAACAATCTAACTCGTCTAAACCCGTCAGACGGTCTCAGGGAGGTGTTATCAAAACACAAACAACCTGCATTCAATTAAAAATAAAACATGACCACGGTTAAAAGAAAACGAGGGAACGAACTAGAAAATCGTGATCACGAATAAAAAAAAAACGAACCCATGAAGTAAAGAAAACGTGCGCACAATTAAAAGAAAACGAGGGAACGATTTAAGAAATCGTGTCCACGAATAAGAGAAAACGTGCGTACAAACTACAAAACGTTCGAATTATTATTTTTTTACCTCCGTCCCCTCCGGGGCTCCATAGTTTGGTGTGAAATGGTTCAGATTTCTTTATAGTGGTGGTGATAGGAACCTGGGGTCACCATGACTATAATACAAGTATTATTTTTATTTACTACTATTTTATTTACTTTCCAAAACCACCAGTGAACGTACATGTGTCTTCTGGGTTTTATATGTAATGTTGATGATGGTGAAATTGTCATAAAACTTAAAAAAATAATTTATCTTCGGGGATTATATTATCTTATAATACCCTGCATATTCTCCTCCATCATGAATAAATAAAAAATATATATTTAAAGCCAAAACCACCTGAAATATAAAGTTACTGTCAGGCAGCGTATCAATAAGCCTTAACTATTTAATTAAGCTGAAATTCAGAAAAATTAGTAGAATTTCCCTTTAAGGCTATTGCATACTGAATGTAACAGAAAAGATTGGGAAGCAATTTTTCCTCCATTATGCAAATCAAATGAGACACAATTCTGCTTTACTTTGTGTTGTCGCTTAAAACGTCAATATATCGCATAACAACAAAACATTGAATATCTTGAAATGAAAAAGACATCTTGAGCTCCTACTCATTCCTACAATAAGAAGACAAATTTCCATATTGAAAAACAGTGAAAGGAGCATGCAGTGTTTCATCATCTCATTCAGGTGGGTCAGGGGGTTCGAGAAGACCTTCATTGATTTCTCCTGACCTTTCTTTATAATGACTTGACTTGACGTACCTATTCTGCTGCTTTCAGGTGTCTACATTTTGACATTGTCCTTCTTCCTTCCCACCACCACCACCACCAGTATGAGCTTTGTCTGGTTATCCAGGTGTAGGCTCTGCCTCTGCCGTATCTATCTGGCAAGATCAGCGAGGGTCCCGATGCTCTAAGTCCTGGACCAATTGTGGGGCCTATGCCAAAAACTTTGTAATTTCTACTGCATTGATATATTTCAACTTGTAAAATCATCAGGGATTAAAAAATTGTCTTCCTTCACTGCTGAGTCTTTCTGGTAGAACTGTCAGAGGAGGCTGAGAAGTCAAGTTACACGTTGTGCTTACGGCGGAAGGACAGTTTCTGGGGTGCAACACCCCAGTAAGGGCAGCTGCAGGGGGTGGCTTGGAGATGTCCCCAAATGGCCACTGCCCCCCTCTGGGAGATGTACTGGGTAGGGGGTGAAACATCACTGAACAGTGACTCCAGCTGATGACCCTGCAGCTGACCCAGTGTGCATCACTGGAGGTGCGGCAGGCAAAGAAGTCAAAACCTTCTCAAAATGTAAGTTACTGTCAGGCAGCTTATTAATAACTATTTCATGTAATACATTTCTGTGAAGGAACTTTTGGAGCCAACTAATCAGACAGGAGAAACACCATCTGAACGACATATTCATTTCCAGTCTAAACAACCAAGAAGTTAGTTTGCTGTGTTTTTTTAGATTTAGGTATTTTGGAATTAGCTGTTATATGATAAAGATTGTACTTGTCTGTTTGTAGTATAGTGGGGAAATGGAAAACAGGGTCTGTTTGTGGTGTGGAGATACACACAATACTGGAATGGAGGTTCCTTCTGAAGCACAGTCTGATCACAAGTCCAGACTAAATACACTGCTAATAGGTTTGTACACCTGAAACTGAACAGTAACAGTCTCAGATCTCTGTCTTCTCTTTGTGAGAAAAAGCACAGATTATGGAGCAGTAGGTGACAGCATTTCTTTAAACTGCATTCATCATACATAAACATAGGAGCAATACATGTGCATGGAAAAAGGCTGGGGATGCCTAGTCTCACAGACTTCTGTTCTGACCACTGTGAGTGGAGCATCTGAGCTCTGAGAATAAAGGGCACCTAAGCTTAATCAGGTTTATTGAGACACACATAAACATTTGTGACAGTCCTGTTCCAGGTTTAAAAACCAAAGGTCACAGATTTTTCACCTTGTTGTGATCAGCATTCATCAGCACTCAAACTTTCAGGTTGTTTAAAGCTGAGTTTCAATGTGTGCAGAAAAGTGTCAGATCATTTTTCAGGCAACAGCAGCTTTTCATAACAAGGAAAACACTTTGATCAACAAGAAGCTGAATGTTCAAGATAAACATACCGAAGCATTAGCACATGTTTTATGCTGACAAAACCTTTGGGGTTTATTTATCTTTTCTTGTATGAACATCTCGGACATATTGTTTATTGATAATTTTGTTGTTTGTTCTGTGTGGATGGTTCCTGTGTAGTTGAAGAAATGCAAGCTGCTGGTCATGTCACATGGCACATGTATGTCTCATTTTATTTCCCAATTCAACCACAGGCATTCACACTTTTGCATATGACTGTAGCTTAATAGGCTGCGTCAGTCTGTTCCAACAGTATTACTCCTTGTTGTCTCTCAACCTTCATGAAAAGGAGGTGTGCATTTTACACATTGTGCATCAGATGTGGACATATTGCTTTGATTCATCTGCCAATACAGGAAACATTTAGAGCTTGAATTAGCAAAGCTAGCTTAGCCATTGCTAATGTTAGCTATGTTCCTAAACAAAGCAGTTGTTGTTTACTGTTGTAATCTACTGCCTCATATAAAGTTCTCTTTGTTGCTAATGAGTTAGCCTTGGCTGCTAACTGCTAACAGTCTAGCACTTGTACCCTTGCAGTTTCCAGGCAGCTGAATATAAACAAATTCTATCAAATTTTCACTGTGTATAAAAGTTATGCTTTTGTAAAACAACTGTTTGTACAAAAAATTTGAAACAGTGCCACATCCACCAAAAATCAGCCCTCATTCTCCTCCTTCATACAGAATCTTCTCCAACGTCTCCTGTAGCTGTTGGGGGTAAAGGTGATTATAGCCAGTAAATCTTTACCTGTTTGTATGCCTGGGTCTGCCAAACATATACCAGAACCTTGTTATAATGTGTTATAGTGTACCACAATCATTATACAATGTTTTTATGAACAGATATTATGGTGCCTTATGAAACTGCTTATAAGCAATTATACAGGCTTTTGCCAGGCATTATAAAGTATTACAGTGGTGCTTGAAAGTTTGTGAACCCTTTAGAGTTTTCTATATTACTGCATACATTCGACCTTAAACTTCATCAGATGTTCACACAAGTCCTAATAATAGATAAAGAGAACCAAATTAAACAAATGAGACAAAAATATTAGACTTTTTATTTATTGAGGAAACTGATCCAATTTTACATACCTGTGAGTGGCAAAAGTATGTGAACTTTTGCTTTCAGTATCTGGTGTGATCCCCTTTGTGCAGCAATAACTGAAAACTAAACTCTTCCGGTAACTGTTGATTAGTCCTGCACATTGGCTTGGTGGAATTTTAGCCTCTCTGTACAAAACAGCTTGCTATTTTGGTGGGTTTCCTCCCATGAACTGCTGCTTCAGGTCCTTCCACAACATTTCTATAGGATTAAGAGTTTGACTTGGCCATTCCAACTTAACATAAACTTTATTCTTCTTTAACCATTCTTTGGTAGAACGACTTGTGTGCTTAGGGTCGTTGTCTTGCTGCCTGACCCACGTTCTTTTGAGTTTCAGCTCACAGATAGATGTCCTGACATTTTCCTTTAGAATTTGCTGGTATAATTTAGAGTTTATTGTTCCATCAATGATGGCAAGCTGTCTTGGCCCAAATGCAGCAAAACAGGCCCAAACCATGATATTACCACCACCCTGTTTCACAGATGGCATAAGGTTTTTATGCTGGAATGCAGTGATTTCCTTTCTCCAAACATAACACTTCTCATTTAAACTAAATGGTCTATTTTGGTCTCGTCCGTCCACAAAACATTGTTCCAATAGTCTTCTGGCTTGTCCATGTGATCTTTAGCAAACTGCGGAGGGGCAGCAATGTTCTTTTTTTACAGTAATGGCTTTCTCCTTTCACCTCTGCCATGCACATCATTGTTGTTTAGTTGCTTAGAAGTTACCCTGGGTTCCTTTGTGACCTCACAGACTATTACACACCTTGCTCTTGGTGTAATCTTTGTTGGCCGACCACTTCTGGTCTCGAATTTCCTCTATTTATACAAATCTGTCTGACTGTGGATTGGTGGATTCCAAGCTCTTTAGGGATGGTTTTGTAACCTTTTCCAGCTTGATGAGCATCAACAAATTCTTCTTCTGAGGTTCTCAGTATTTATATGTAACACAACAATACACCACGTGCTGGGGACCCTCTCTGTCCTCAGCAGAGTCACTAAAGGTCCCAGGCCCAACATCAGAGTTTTACTCATTAACCAAAACACTCTAGGTTTGAAACAGTATATCCTGCTGACAGGGGCCCACAACTTCCTCCGATAGGCTCAGTCCAATAAATTTGCTGAGATTTCCCAGACTCACATCTCACCCTTTTCATTTCCCGGGATTGGACCATTGGTTACCATAGTCACTCTTTGGAGGAGTTAGCCGTCCTGTGTTCATGACACCAGACTGTTGTGGCAAACTTCATAAAACAGGAATAACAGAGGCAGATAGACTGTTCAGAGTGAAACCACAATAACTTTATTTTCAACGTTTCCTAACGAGAAGTTTAGAGAACATCTGAAAAACCCTTCTTTCCAACATAGATCTTTGTATGTTTCACCAGCTTATGTTCTGATAACAATACATCATGATAACAAGATATCCTGTCTCTATAATTTTCTTAAGGGAATATCTTATTTTCATTATTTTCTTGCAGGCACAGGAGACACCTAAACTTCCCTTTTGTTTTCACATTCTCACATACACCTAAATTTGGGCCAAAAGCACCAGAGTGCCCTCTATTTGCTAAATACAAATGATATAATGAAGTAGATTTTTTATACATTTATGCTTCAATGTTAAAGTTTATCTTTATTCAGTTCAAGAACAGACAAAATACGTGGAGTGGGGTTAGTCACTGCAACACAATTATATGAGAATACCAAACAGATATCATAGCCTCAATACGTACAGGAGATGAAGATTACATTAGAAGCATGGTAATACATGGAATTACGACCACAAAAGAAAAAAGGTGGAAATAGACATCATAACATAAAGACTTAAGAACAGAAAGCTGCTAAAGAAGAACATCTCAGTTCTTTCCGTTCACTTTTTTTCTTATGTGACAGACATCTACCGCAGCTACTAACCACAGTGTTAAGCAAGAAAAAAGAAAACACTACCTCCTTTTTAATCTGAGAAACTGCTGTGTCACAGAATGTGTACATCCAAAACAGTTTAACTGAAGTACTTTTTGGATTGCATTAGTTTTACAATGGGAGATGTGGTAATGATAGAAGTGTTCATTTTTGTTGTATGATAACCATATGATAACCAAAAAAGCATTACAGTGTCACAGTGTACCATAGTGTAGCAACTATTAAGCAACCATTTGAAAAACCATTCAATTTAAAATTAAACATTAAAAATAAACACTTCAGCAAAAAAAACAAACAAACAAAAAAAAACATTAAATGCAGCCATGTGGGAGATTGTTCTGCTGCTTTGTGGGTATTTGGACTTATTTGTTAAAAATCTCTGCTAAAAATGTCTGCTAAAGTACCTCATAAATCTCCACACTGCACAAAGTGCTTGGACCTCTACAATTGCCACTTGCATATCAATTTAATTTGTCAGTGCTCCCGGTGGCTTAGTTTGGCAGGTTATTCCCTGAGTTCCATGAGCACATTAGCATTGCTCTCTTGATGTTCATTCACACCATTCTCACTTGTAGCCCTGTTAGTAGGTAACACTTACAGATTCCCACACCCTGCATTTGTTTCCATCCCCCGTGCTGACCAGTGACAGAAGGTGCAGCACCGGTGAATCTGGATTAACCAGCTGGTCTTGTACACAAGCCTTATCAGTAAAGTCAAAGAAAATAAATGGATTGAGAGCATTCAGGAGGTTCAGGAGAAGTGGACCTCATTAGACATGCCCTGAAGTATTAGGAGGAGGTGATTGGGTGCGAGCAGCTGCTGCAACAAGTCAGCAGCTGGCCCAGCACACTCACGTGGTTAATACCAGTCCTCCTGCTAGCCTAGGAAGTCTGGAAAATATGGCAGCTTCCCCCAGTCCCACACAAGACGTCCAGAATCCCTGGGTCCTCAATCCAGTCCTGAGGTTTGATTGGGGTTAGCATCAGCTTCCTCACCCTGAGAAATATAGAGGGGATCCTGGATGCTGCAGAGGCTTCTTGCTGCAGTGTTCTCTCATCTTTGAGCAGCAGCTTTCTTGTGTTTTCCTCAGAAAGGGCCACGGGGGCCATCAACATGGGCTTATTAACAGGACGATCACTTCATTGGGCCATCCTGTTGTAGGAACAGGGTGCCAACACTTGTGCCACTGTAATCCAGTTTACGTTGGACATGCATCAGATCTTTGAAAACCGAGAGGTGGGTCAGGATGCGGCAACTCTCAGAATGCTCCAGGATGACTGCTGCACAGCGCTCAGGAGGAAGATCGACCTACTAAAGCCCCAGTGACACACAAAGAAAATGGTGCAGCTTCGTAGAGAGGTAGCCAGTAAAGTGTAAAAAATAAAGAGAAAAAGAAAAGAAAAATGACAAAAGCTACAAAGCAAAGAAAAAAAGGAAAGAAAAGAAAAAGATAAACTTCTAAAACTAAGAGCAAAGGGGAGTTGTGAATGAAAATAAAGACAAACAGCTCAAAAGCAAATAGAAAAGCAGAAAGGGATCTGTAAAAGAAAAAAAAAAAACAGACACATGCTCCAAATCAAAGAGAAAAAGAAAAGGGACTGGGAAAAGGAAAATAGACAAATTTAGTGGAGTACAAGAGCCTTTTCATTTTGGTTTTCCTCTTGCTTATACAGGATATGGATGAAAGTATTGGGACACCTACACATTACACTTGCCCCCCCCTTATTCAGTGCTGTCAGGTTACATCATTAGCAATACATCTGTATGAGCAGTTTTGTCAACCTAGTTGTTCTCCCTGGGTCAAACTGACCTGTCTTCATTCTCCCCAACTGGAAGACATCCTATCTCTATAATTTTCTTAAGGGAATATGTTATTTTCATTATTTTCTTGCAGGCACAGGAGATACCTAAACTTCCCTTTCACATTCTCACATACACCTAAATTTGGGCCAAAAGCACCAGAGTGCCCTCTCTTTGCTAAATACAAATGATACATTCATGCTAAGTTTATCTTTATTCAGTCTTCATTCAAGAACAAACAAAATACCTAGAGTGGGGTTAGTCACTGCAACACAATTATATGAGAATACCAAACAGACATCATAGCCTCAATACGTACAGGAGATGAAGATTACATTAGAAGCATGGTAATACATGGAATTTCCACCACAAAAGAAAAATTAGGTGAAAATAGACATCATAACATAAAGATATAAGAACAGACAGCTGCTAAAGAAGAACATCTCAGTTCTTTCCGTTCACTTTTTTTCTTATGTGACAGACATCTACCGCAGCTACTAACCACAGTGTTAAGCAAGAAAAAAGAAAACACTACCTCCTTTTTAATCTGAGAAACTGCTGTGTCACAGAATGTGTACATCCAAAAGAGTTTAACTGAAGTACTTTTTGGATTGCATTAGTTTTACAATGGGAAATGTGGTAATGATAGAAGTGTTCATTTTTGTTGTATGATAACCGTATGATCACCAAAAAAGCATTACAGTGACACAGTGTACCATAGTGTAGCAACTATTAAGCAACCATTTGATTTAAAATTAAAGATGAAAAATAAACACTTCAGCAAAACAGCATAAAATGCATCCATGTTGGAGATTGTTCTGCTGCTTTGTGGGTATTTGGACTTATTTGTTAAAAATCTGGTGCTTACCGTGTCAGAATGGTCAGTCTGTATAAAACTGGCAAAGATCTCATCATTTTTGTTCTGTCTGCTAAAGTACCTCGTAAATCTCCACACTGCACAAAGTGCTTGGACCTCTACAATTGCCACTTGCATATTAATTTAATTTGTCAGTGCTCCTGGTGGCTTAGTTTGGCAGGTTATTCCCTGAGTTCCATGAGCACATTAGCATTGCTCTCTTGATGTTCAATTCACACCATTCTCACTTGTAGCCCTGTTAGTAGGTAACACTTACAGGTTCCCACACCCTGCATTTGTTTCCATCCCCCGTGCTGACCAATGACAGAAGGTGCAGCACCGGTGAATCTGGATTAACCAGCTGGTCTTGTACACAAGCCTTATCAGTAAAGTAAAAAAAAATGGATTGAGAGCATTCAGGAGGTTCAGGAGAAGTGGACCTCATTAGACATGCCCTGAAGTATTAGGAGGAGGTGATTGGGTGCGAGCAGCTGCTGCAACAAGTCAGCTGCTGGCTCAGCACACTCACGTGGTTAATACCAGTCCTCCTGCTAGCCTAGGAAGTCTGGAAAATATGGCAGCTTCCCTCAGTCTGACACAAGACGCCCAGAATCCCTGGGTCCTCAATCCAGTCCTGAGGTTTGATTGGGGTTAGCATCAGCTTCCTCACCCTGAGAAATATAGAGGGGATCCTGGATGCTGCAGAGGCTTCTTGCTGCAGTGTTCTCTCATCTTTGAGCAGCAGCTTTTTTGTGTTTTCCTCAGAAAGGGCCACGGGGGCCATCAACATGGGCTTATTAACAGGACGATCACTTCATTGGGCCATCCTGTTGTAGGAACAGGGTGCCAACACTTGTACCTCTGTATCCAGTTTACGTTGGACCTGCATCAGATCTTTGAAAACCCAGAGGTGGGTCAGGATGTGGCAACTCTCAGAATGCTGTAACAGCACTCAGTTGGAAGATCGACCTACTACAGCTCCAGAGACACACAAAGAAAATGGTGCAGCTTTGTAGATGGGTAGCCTGCAAAGTGTAAAAAATAAAGAGAAAAAGAAAAGAAAAATGACAAAAGCTACAAAGCAAAGAAAAAAAGGAAAGAAAAGAAAAAGATAAACTTCTAAAACTAAGAGCAAAGGGGAGTTGTGAATGAAAATAAAGACAAACACCTCAAAAGCAAAGAGAAAAGCAGAAAGCGATCTGTAAAAGAAAAAGACACATGCTCCAAATCAAAGAGAAAAAGAAAAGGGACCGGGAAAAGGAAAATAGACAAATTCAGTGGAGTACAAGAGCCTTTTCATTTAGGTTTTCCTCTTGCTTATACAGGATATGGATGAAAGTATTGGGACACCTACACATTACACTTGGCCCCCCTTTTGCAGCTATAACAGCTTCCACTCTTCTGGGAAGCTTTCTACAAGATTTTGGAGTGTCTGTGGGAACTTGTGCCCATTCATTCTTGCTTTGTGCACTGGGGCTCAGTCATGCTGGAACAGAAAAGGTTCTTCCCCAAACTCTTTCCACAAATTTGGAAGCATGGAATTGTCCAAAATGTCTTGGTCTGCTGAAGCATTAAGGTTTCCCTTCACTGGAACTAAGGATTCTAGACCAACCCCTGAAAAACAACCCCATATCATCATCCCTCCTCCACCAAACTTTACAGTTGGCACAGTGCAGTCAGGCAGGTAACGTTCTCCTGGCATTTGCCAAACCCAGACTCTTCAATTAGACAGCCTCATAAAAGTATCTGCCACGCACACACATGGTGCAGCAGTAGCACTCCTGCCATTGGTGGCTCAGCTGGTTGGTTCAATCCCTGACTCAGTCAAGGTTCCACAAACACCTTCATATCACTCTCATTATGTTCAATTTGCCTCTTCGCAGAACATTACCAGGCACACTTCTAATCCTGTTTATAGGTACTACACACCCGTTGCCACACCCTGCACGTGAGTCCTTCCCTTGTACTGACCCATGACACCCAGTTTTTAAACTATAACTAACAAGCAAGGTAGCAAATTGATAGAAATGTGCAGAAATTTCAGCCATAGAAAGTGGTCCAAAATGGCACTTTTGCTTTTTGGAAAGGGAAACGGACAAAAATGTTGACCGATTAAAAACCAAAGATTAAAAACAGGCCTACAACCAGGTGTCAAAACTTAGGACTTTACAAACCTAGGACTTTTCAATGGTAATGAAACTGAGAAATTGTGTTTGTGTCCTTGCATTCAAACTGTTTTAGCTGCAGCAGATCAACAATGAAAATCTCTTACAACGCTGTGGTTGACAAATTCAGCAAACACAATGATATTTTGTAAAATGTGAAATTTAACTAAAAAGGTCTCAGAAAAAAATGTAAATAAAACATCTGAGACAACACAGGGCAGATACAAAATGTTCTTGTACTGTCTGCACTACTCATAAGTATATCTTGTTTTATTGACAATGAGTACATCATCATTAATAAAGCTTAGAAGAAAGATCACTGAATCTCATGGTCTCTGCAACAGTTCTACTGCAACAGCCCAAAATATTAACTACAAATAGAATGTTATGCAAAAAATAGTTCAAAATAGATAATAGTTCAGTAATAAGTAATAGTCGAAAAGCAGTCTTTTAAAAGTGTTACTGAGTTGTGGAATGAAAGTTTGGACCTATTTGCCATTTAAGGGGCAAACAGAACTGCTGATTTAACATGACTGACCACAGACTAAAAGAGCTGAGGCATGTTCCTCCTCTCAAATTTCAGCTATTCTATAACTTCATTACAAAATCACGAATGTCAGATTTTTTTTGCATTTCAAGTTTAATCTTTTAGCGCTTTTCAATTCAAGTAATGGGAATAAATGCCTTACACAGTTTTAAATTTACTCTAAATCAAATAATCTGATCTAGCTCATAAAGGACTTGATCATGACCTTTGGGGTAGAAACATGGTCAAGGAACTTTCTACATTGAAAAGTGCCAATGCAGTTTGATTACAGAATATTTTTTTCATTATCAGTACATTGTAGCTTTCTCACAAACTATTCATTTCCATGCATTTATGTGCTTTTCCAGTGCAGCCTGGGTGGGAGAACATGCTTGAGTTCAAATCATGATTTTTAACACTGTTTCACTGCTTTTCTTGACAGTTTATTTATTAAGATTTTTTATTTATTCTTTGTTACATATTTGTGTCATGGACATTTCACTAAAACAACACATTTATATAAATGTTGTCATGCTTCCCATCAATGGTACTTCTGGCATTAGTCCTTGCTCTACTTCCCCAACCAATGTTTATTTTTATCTCTATTTGAAGTACTGCCTCTGTTCTCAGAGCTTTTTCCATTGTGTGTTGTTCCTGTGTATTGACCTGCTTTGTTTTTCATTCTTTGTCTTCGGATTTTCCCTGTCAGTTTTGGTTCCTTGTTTTTTGGATTCTCTTTTTGGCTTTTGACCTTGCTTTTTTATGATTACTTTTATGCTGAGACTAACATGTTGTTGGTTTGCTTTCTCTTTTTTGACCTTAGCTTGTCTTTGCAGTAGATTTTTGCTTTATCCTTTTGTTATTAAAGCTTTTATGCTTACTTTTATCTGCAAGCATCTGTCAGCATTACAAATGTGAAGAAAAGAACCCTTTTCTAAAGAGAAATTACAGAAAATATTAAAGGGAACAGTTTCAGGTTTTTTATTCAATTCAAAATAAGATTTAAGAAACAATTTAATAAGATCCAATTATATCAGCTCATTCAAGCGCAAACATTTAAAATACATTCAGAGACAAAAAAGCTAATTAATCACCACAAAAACAGAAGATAATTTACGAAAATTTAAGAAAAAAAATTAATTTAAGAAAAATTACATTTACAACACTCTAGCTTTTGTCTTTCATTTCAAATACATTTATTTATTAAACACCTGGATTTATTCAGAATGAGTTACATAACAGTCAAAGAGTAAATGAGAACACATCTTGACAGCATGTAAGAACTGAAATGTAACTTATAGCTATATTTAAGATAAAATAAACCCATTTTGTAAATATGTTCACCAAAAGTTTGTGAAAGCAATAATCTGTAACTAAATTAAATACATAGACAGAACTTACAGAACTATTCATCAAGTTTCTTCTGACTTCCTAACATTAGATTAGAATGGAAAGGCAGTGTTGGAAGTTGTGTAATATTTTCATCATGATCAACACAAAATATAATTGAAATTTATTGCTGCAGTGCTTTGGGAATGATGGGTTTAGACAGATGAATCTGGGTTCAGCTCTGGCAGAGTGAATCTGACTGGTTTGTTTTAAACCAGCAATGTCGGGTTTGTTCCTGTTTGTTTGGAATGAAAATCTACAGCCACACTAACCCTTTGTGGATAAGACTGTACATCCCAGGTCTAGATCACTTTGATATAATGATTTTGATGTCATAGATTAACTCTGGTTGATTGGAATTTGAGTGTAGTCTCTGGTAGGCATTGGGTTTTAGGCTTTAGTAGATGGAATCTCATTGGTTGATGTTAGCATTTAGGGTCTGGTAAGTGGAATCTGATTGGTGTTGGGGTTTAGGCACTGGTAGTCTGAATCTGATTGGATGGTGCTGGGGTTTAAGCACTGGTAGTCTGAATCTGATTTGTTGGTGTTAGGGGTTTAGGCACTGGTAGTCTGAATATGATTGGATGGTGTTGGGGTCCAGGCTCTGGTAGATTGGACCAATGCTGATGCTCTTCTGGTTTTCAAGAGGATCATTTTCATAATCACCATCAACCTGCAACCACACTAACACACGCAGTGGAAAATATCTCAAACCTCAGTCTTCACATCAAATTCATTCATTCATTCATTCATTCATGCAGAGTAATTCTGAATATGGCCATGACACCAAAGGTCTCCTAACTAAAGATCTACTTCTACTTTAGGTTAAACACACCTGGTTCTAATATTCAGATCCTTTTGAAGTCCTTTTGATAGATTGGTCAGGTTTGATAGATTGAGTTGTAACTAAACTTTCCAGAGCAGAATATCAGTGATTTATATGCTGCTGAAAATCAATGGTATTTTGTACAGTTGGAATAAATCAAACATTTACAGACCCTGTAGCCTCATAAAACAGTGCTGAATGCTACTGACTTACACTTTTACATTTTAAAACAGTTCATATTTGGTTATAATGAGATGCAGGTTTAAGACTGATTTTAATGGGTCTTTTCACTCACTGTGTTCTGTGTCCTTCTCTCAGTGTTTGTAGAGACAGAACCTGCAGAACAATTGAAGACATTAGTCAAAGAGCTGCATTCCACAAGACTGGTGAATTTTCTTCAATAGAGGAAATATTTGAACCTTTGAAACTTGAATCTAATGTATACTCATATTAAAGCATAACATTCCTACCAAAGCTGTTTTATGAGCACAGACTGGTTACCAGGACTGAAATTATGAAATGTGTTTTTGGGTGAGTGTAGTACCTTGTGTCCATGTGTGGATCAGATAGTAGATCATTGCTCCAATCAACAACAGAACCACACAGACACAGAAAGCGAAGACGATCACAATGAATAAATCTGTATACAGGGCAAGAAATGAAACATAATGATCATATATGTAACATATTCAGTCTAGACAAAGAAAGCTGTAAAATTGTATAAAAACACACTTAAGAAAAGTCTACCCCACCAAACACACACACACACATACACACATACATATACACATTTAGTTAGCCCTTATAAATACTCTAACAATATAAAGGTGAACGTGTCCGTGGAGCTTGATGCCTAACTGTGATGACTAACTGGGGAGGGGGGGGGTTGCGCATATAAGGGTGTCTACCCATCACTCCCCACAGCTGCTTTTGGGTTGTTGTGGCCCATAAACTGTCCTTCCTCTGTTTGTCTCCACTGCCTGCTTTAAACTCTCCACCTGTTGTCTGCTGCTAAAACTCCCACACACTAATGCTAAGAAACAGGAAAAATATACACTTTGGCTTTGCAGTGCTCTTGACCTTTCTATATATAACAAGCTCAAACACTGTAGCTTGAAAGAAGAACATAAACGTCTGTTCTGAAAGGCAAGCAATCAGGAAGTGAAACTAGGGCTAGGAGTGACCTGCCTCAGTTTTTAATTGCTTTACCAGTAGTAATGAAGCATAACACATTATTCATTATTGATAATTACTATATTCACATCGTTACAAGGGTTACTAAAGAACTGTATTGTAAAGTGTCACATAAAAAAAAATCCCACAGAGAGCACAACATGCACTGTCTGGAATACATGCAAAGTCTACACTGCTATACAATACTACACTGCTGTAACATCTTACCAGAATGATTTAAAATTTAACATGTTTTTGACTATGGTGATAACAGACTTTTTAATTTGACAAACATGGCAACATAAAAATCCATGCACAGATAAATAAGATCAGAATGTGAACACACACACACACACACACACCTCACACTGAGAAAAAGAAGGGTGTGCAATATTTCCACATTTTCAGAATATTTAAATTAAAATACCTGTATGTGTCAGTAGAGCTAGAACTTTTTTTTTATCCAAGTGGATTATGTAGATAGTTAATAAGCTCTTAATATCATCAGAAAAAGAACAAATTACACATGTTACAAATGTACAAAACCACTCTAACACTATGCCTCTGTGTTGGAAATTGTCAACATCAAGTACAAAAATGTTCTTATGTTCTTACAGTAGAGTACAGAAAAGAAAATAAGAGAATGAATTACCTTTAATCCTGGGGCTGTCGTTGATGGAACCTGATGGAATGATTTAAGAGTTAAAAACATACAATCATATTTTGAGTGCACTGACTTAAAATGAACAATATCTATCAAAAACTGTAGAAGACAACATGTTGACGTTAGGCTTATAAAGGTTTATAAAAATTATTATATTGCTAACAGCTTACAGTAGAACCTCATAGTAAGTTTAGTCTGATGTTCTGGACACTGTAAAACCATAAATTCTCTTTAAACATATATATGAACTAAATTCCCAAAATTGCCCTGCATCTAGAATAAATGTTATCTAACTTGTAATCATCTTCCCAGTTACACATAATTAAACAAACTGTTATGTAAGGACAAAGGTCTATCCAGTAGTTTCAACACTAGGCAACTATCATTTCTTTGCTCATGGACCCTCACACCAGTGATAATGCATTAAGCATTTAATGGGAGCTCCACTGATTTTTCAACATTTCTGCATATTTCAGTAGTTGAGATGTAAGCAGAGTGATTCAGAGTGGTTTGGTGTGAAATGGTTCAGTTTTCTTTACGGTGGTAGTGACAGTACCCAGGGGTCACCATGACTACAGCACAAAGTAAAAAGGTTCATTTTGATTTTAAAAGTTTCTCAAGATGGTGTTGCAGATGGCAGCCATAGTGAGGTATTTGTATGTTTTGTGTTTGTTTTGTTCGTCAATGGTATCTATTGCACGTCAAACTCATTTGGAGCAGGGAACAGTTTTCTTCTAATATTCTGGAGTTTATTCAAAAACCTTCAGAGTTTTAAAGTAAAACCTTCAAAGTCAATCCTTAAATCAAGTACACTTGCCCTGCTCCACCTGGCGAAGAGGAGAAGGAGAAGCACAAAGCCCGGCGAGCTCATAACGCTGAGAAAGCATGGGATTTGTACCCTTTTACTGTCTTTAATTTTATTTAAATTTATTAAAGAGGCAAAGAAGATTTAAAGCTGAAAAGCCACATTCCAGGTAATGACCCAACATCAATCTGGACTGGCCTCCAAGACATCACCGACGACAAAGTGAGGAAAATCCCCCTTCTCTTGAACAACTGCCAACTCACCAGCAAACTGAATGAGTTCTATTGCAGATTTGAATGTACAAAAGACATTTTTCAGCCTTTCTCTGCCAGTCTCCTGCCCTTATTCCTCACCCCGATCTCTCATCTCACCATCAATGAGCAGGATCTCAACAGGATTTTCAGCAGACAAAAAGTGAGAAAAACCACACGGCCTGACTTCTCTCCATCCACCCTAAAACATTCTGACCAACTAGCACTCTGTTCCCACATGCTTCAAAACAGCTACTATCATTCTGTCCCCCAACAAAATGAGCATTACTTGACTAAATGACTACAGGCCAAAAAACCTCACCTCTGTAGTCATGAAGGTCTGTGAACACCTCATCCTAGCTCACTTTAAGACCACTACAAACCCTCTGCTGGATCCTCTGTAGTTCACATATAGACCTAACAGGTCTGTTGATGATGTGGTCAACTTGGCCCTGCATTTCATATTACAGCATCTCAACAGTCCTGGAACCTACGCTACAGTTCTGTTTATGGACTTTAGCTCAGCATTCAGCACCACAGTGCCAGAGCGGCTGCAGGTCAAACTGTCCCAGCTGTCTTTGCTAAATCCCATCTGCTGATCGATCATGGACTTCTTGACAAACAGGAGACAGCAGATGTGGCTAGGAACAAACACATCAGACACCAGGACCCTCAGTACTGGTGTACCACAAGGCTGTGTGCTCTCACCCCTTCTCTTTGGGCTCTACACCAGCGACTGTGTCTCTAAGGAACCAGCTGTGAAAATTCTTACATTTGCAAATGACATCACTGTGGTGGGCCTAATAGCCAACGGTGATGAGTCTGCCTACAGAAAGGAAGTCGAGTAACTGATCTCCTGCTTCAGCAGCAGCCACCTGCTGCTCAACACGTCTTTCAATGTTTCAACATCTATCAGCAGGGTGATGTAGTGCACTGGCAAAATAACAGCTGCCCCCTCTCATCTTGGACATGACTCCTCTTGCCACTCTCATCTGGTAGAAGATTCAGGGCCATAAAAACCAGCACAGCCAGGCATGCTAACAGCTTTTTCCCCAGAGCTGTAGCTCTCATCAACCACAATGGACACTCACACTTGAAACTGAACCAACAGATCCCCCTTACTGTATTACAGTAATTCATCTGTAACATAATGCTTATTTGCACAACTGTGCATATGTTACTTTTTTGCAAATATTTGTATCATTCTGTAATATTTTATATACAATAGTTTTTATAGTATATGTCCACTCAGACTTGTATCTGTATACACATTTATATCAGCATATGTACAGATTCCCATATCTCTTTACCCCCTGTCCATGGCTCTTTTTAGGTTTTATTTTATTTTTCTCTTAGTTAAATATTTGTTTGTCTAGTCTGTTTAGTATGTTACATGTCATACATGTGTGCACTCACCAAGACAGTCTCCTTGCATGTGTAACAAATTTGGTGACATAAAATAATTCTGATTCTGAATTTCTCCCACGTAAGTTTAAAGCAGTGAATATATGCTTTAAATTCCTTTACTGATGTAATAAGTCTTCTGAATTTAGAAGTGAAGTAATTAATTGTTTGTTCTAAAATGTTAGGTGTTATTGTATAAGTTCAAAGGAGTTTAGATTAGATTAAGTGACCCTTATTAGTCCCACAATGGGGAAATTTAACCTCTGTAATCTAACCCATCCGTGCAGTGAAACGCCACATACACACTAGTGAAGACACACGCTAGCGGGCAGTGAGCACACTTGCCCTCAGCACCCGGGGAGCAGTTGGGGGTTAGGTGCCTTGCTCAAGGGCTCCTCAGTCATGTACTGTCGGCTCAGGGGATCGAACTGGCGACTTTCCGGTTTCAAGGCTGGTTCCCTAACCTCCAGCCCACGACTGCCCCTGTTGATCCTTTTGCAGCTAATTTGTTTAAAGAAAATTGCTTTAGTGAATATTTGATGAGGCTGATGCACAGTTTACTGTTATAGAAATGTGAAATATCATAAATTTGTATCAATCATGAATGATCATGAACGATAAATGTTATCATGAAATCAATAATTAATGTAATGTATTTTAATGAATTCAGGATCATATCATGAAGTTTATACTCCATATCACTGAGTGTGTTTTTAATTCATTATATCATACCTATATTATTTATTAATGTATTACTTTAATGAATGTTTAAAAATGCTAATGTCATTGTAATGGAATGTTACTGTACTGTTTATGAATATATTATAAATGTGTCGTGTACATAGTTACTGTAAAGCATTACTGAACCATCAGTTACCATCAGAGTCAATTACTTTATACCAACTACTAAATGAACTGCAATCAGAAATTAATGGCTTATAAACAGAATAATTAATCATTTTTGACCCTTAATGAAAAAATTTGTCCAGATGGAAGAAGCAAAATCTGCAGTGAGGAAAGTAAAGAGGCTGTAGGAACTGATAAAGGAAGGAAGCTCTACTGATCTACAGAACCTTCATCTACTGTCCAACATCCACACAAAGTACATGAACATGCTGCTTTTATGGAACAGATGTTACAAAATACACAATAATTATACTTCATGTATTCATGTACCTATGATATGAAGAATAACAGCTCTGGAGTATCTCCCGTTGACTCCACACAGGTATATTCCTTCATCTTTTTCAGTGAGGTGAGAGATGATTAGAGATACAGTTCCTGGATGATTCTGATTCAGTCTCTGAACTCTGTTTCTGTAGCGCTGATTGTGACTGCCGTCCACTGGAAACACTGAGTGTTCAGCTGTGTAGTTGCCTCCTACAAACTTAAATTGACTGAAAGTGGTAAATCCCCACTGCACTGTCTGTGGATTATCCTGCAGGTTTGTACAGGAGCACGGCAGCTCCACAGAATCTCCAGCAGGTTTGGTGATTGTGTCTCCAAAACCTCGGTCTACAGTGCAGCCTGCAGAAACACCACATCATCAAGAACTTGCATAAATGTGCTTCATTATATTCAGAAAAAACAACTCATGATCTCTGTGCACACACTGCAGGATTTCGCTCTGATTTCTCTCCCTAGAAAAATTTTGATGGTTTGTTGTGAAAACAGCTCTTCAGAGTTTCAGCTGAAGCTGATGGTTGGAACAGAATAATCTCTTAGTCCAACCTTGTATATTAATGCTCATTTAGATGAACACTAATTGTGTGTGTATTGGTCAGTCATTTTACAGGGATACAAGTGCTCAATTTAGTGTTAATTTAAAATCTTTCACCATAAAAATAGAAAAATAGAAAATAGAGATGCTTAACATTTGTATGTATCACAATCAAAGAAATAATAATTACTTGATATCTGCTTATGATGGGCCAATTCCCTTGTTTGGTGCAGATCTTTATTAAAATCTGTTCCCACCAGCAGTGAACTGAATCAGGGTTCACACGCAAGCGGACTAAGATCCAGGATTTTTGCTGTACCACTGTTTAGTTGTTTGATGTGCACCAGAGTACAGGTGGTATGTTTACACCTGTCAAAATGAACTGAACTAAAGGAAAAGATTGGTCCACACCAAACAAGGCAGGTTCAAAGTACCCTAAGATTGAGACCTTTCATGGCTTAAGTCAGGGTCACATTTCATGAGTTCTACTGTGAAACTGTGGACATTGATGTGTATATCATCATAACAGTAGACAAACATAAGGACACATCTCAGAAATATATTTTTAATGAGTTTCATTTTTAAATAAAAATAATTTTATTTTAAAATGCTGTCTCACATTTTTATGTCACTACCAGGACACAAACAGTTTTAGCCTGTAGGTGGGGCTTTACTGTAGCCACACTCCTGCATTTCAGAACAGGAATTGAGACTGCATCCCTGTCCCTTATGGCCACATGATGACCAGTTAGATCTCATTGTTTTCAAGTGTGTCCCAAATTCTGAAAATCTGTGTGAAACACTAAGAATTGTCGTTACTAAGACACAGTTTGTTAATGTAAATGGTGAACCATCAGCTCTCACAAGAGTAAAGTATGGTGTTCCACAGGGCTCTGTCTTAAGACCCATGTTATTTACCTTATATATGCTACCACTAGGTACCATCATTATAAAACATGGCATCAGTTTCCACTGCTATGCCGATGATACACAATTATATATTTCAGCTAAACCAGAGGACAAAACTGAACTTAATAAGATAGAGGACTGTGTAAAAGACATTAAAGACTGGATGTCAAGCAACTTCCTCTTACTAAATTCGGACAAAACAGAAGTCCTTCTTCTTGGTCCAAAAGCTGCTAGGGATAATCTGCCTACGTTTACTCTTAATCTCGATAGTTTCTCAATTGCACCAGGCACATCTGTAAAAAGTCTTGGTGTCACGATCGATCCCAGTCTGGCCTTCGATGAGCATATTACCAGTATTACCAGAATAGCTTTCCTCCACCTGCGTAACATCGCTAAATTAAGAAATGCACTGTCGCTACAGGATGCAGAAACGTTAGTTCACGCCTTCATCACGTCCAGTTTAGATTACTGTAACGCTCTGCTTTCTGGTTGTTCCAGCCAAAACCTTAACAAGCTTCAGTTAGTCCAGAACGCTGCAGCCAGAGTTCTCAGCAAAACCAGGAAATTCGACCACATTAGCCCAGTTTTGTGTACCTTACATTGGTTGCCAGTTAAATTCCGCATTGAGTACAAAATTCTACTACTGACATGTAAAGCTTTGAATGGCCTTGCTCCTCAGTACCTCAGTGACCTTATTTCCTATTATCAACCGACACACCCACTTAGATCACAAGGTGCTGCTCATTATTAGTACCCAGAATAAATAAAGTTACATCAGGGGGAACAGCCTTTTCATACAAAGCCCCCCAGCTTTGGAATAGCCTACCAGTTTGTGTTCGGGACTCAGACACAGCCTCCATCTTTAAGTCTAGGCTAAAAACTTACCTGTTTAGTCGAGCTTTTGGTTAATTTGTTTTTCTAACTATGTCCCTCTCAACCCCCCTTCCCCCTACCCCCCCCTTCCCCCTCCCCCTCTCTTTCCCCGAGCTGAGCGGCTGCCTGTCCTAAGAGGGTCTGACCTGAGATGCGGCCGGCGCACTGCACAGTGGTGTTAACTGTATCCACTTATACTGTTTTGTGTCTGTCCTCTTATCCGGTGTCGACCGGAGGAGGATGGGTACCCCTTTTGAGTCTGGTTCCTCTCAAGGTTTCTTCCTCCTTTTGAGGGAGTTTTTCCTTGCCACTGTCGCCAAGGCTTGCTCACTGGGGGCTTGGACCCGGATTCTTTGTAAAGCTGCTTTGTGACAACATCTGTTGTAAAAGGCCCTAAATAAATAAATTTGACCTGACTTGATTTGACATATTTTCTGCAATTCATCAAAAATTTTTGTAATCATGTACAGACTAGTGTTTTTGAGATTGCTTAAAATTAGCTAAACACTCACTATAGAAACATTTAGTAAACCTTCAAATGCATTATTATTGTTTTGTAAGTTATAAAAACAGTTTAATCATTTTAATATAATAAAAAATAAGGTATAGGGTCATTTAAAACAAAAGGATTTTAGTCTGCAGTTGTAGTCAGAAAAACATCCGATGTATAAAAATGTGTTTTCAAATTGACTTTGGTAGAATGATCCATATCCAGTTCTATGTACAATCAATAGCGAAAACCAAGAAAAACAAAGTGTTTCTGAATAGTAAACATAGGTGACCAAAGACCTAAAAATGTGCCTAATTGAAAAAAAAAAAGAAAAAAAAACAAAAAACAGCATTTGAATGCTGAAGTGAATTCAGTTTGTGCAAAGGCTAGCTGGGCATCCTCTGTACAGATTTCAGAAAGGAGGTGACTTCTTGTTGCCCCAAACCAGATGATGGACAAGTGAAAGCCCTTAGCCAGCAGCTAAAAGGTGTTTTTACTCACTTTTTTCAGCTCTTACTTTGAATTTGCGATGGGCCAAAGGAATCAATATTCAAGAGCATTAAATGACTGTGCTGGTGGTCATTTACCTTTATCTTACTGTATCTATAAAATACCATCTGTTTCAATTGCAGTTGCCTACGAAGCACAATTTATTTATTGATTTTAGCTCAGCTTTGATGATGCAGACTCACACACTTTTGAACAACTGCTAGACCAAAAGGAAAATGGAGCATTGGTGCATTGGATTGACAACATCTTTACGCTTTCAGAGAGTTTATAAAGCGGTGTTTTTTGACAAGGTGGTTGTAAATACTGGTACCCATTAGAAATGTGTTCTGTACCCTCTGCCCTTTTCTATTTATCCTAATGCAATGAGTGTGCAGTTTGACTCAAAATATTAGTGATAAATAAACAAAGTTTCCATTCTTCAAAGTTGGGACAGCTCAAGTATTCTCCTAATAAATATAGAGAAATTGATTTGATATTAATATTGTGCCATCAAGTCTACCTTGTGATGGACTGGCAGCCTGTCCAGGGTGTTTCCCGCCTTCTGCCCAGTGAACACTGGGGTAAGCTCCAGCATCCCCCAGCAACCTAGGAGGATGAGCTGCACAGAAAATGTGTGTGTGTGTATTAACTTTAGGTGGTGAAGAAGAGCTAGGGAAGGCCATTATTTCTGCTCAAGCTAAAGGGTCTTTTTTTGAACAAAGCAAAAAACGACCTCTGCATAATAGCAAAAATAGAGGGGAAGGTCACTTCCAGCCACACAACTTTAAGGTAAACACAAAATCCACACTAAGTAACTCACAGCCTAACATAATGAACCCAACCAACACATACACACATATTATCAGAGATTTCCTTTAATAATGGCTTTGGAGAAAGTAACATATACACATTAGTTTTGGTGTAAATTCATGGTGGATGTTCTTATTTTTAATATTACAGCTTGATTTAGGAATCTATTTTACAGAGATAAATGTAAGCTTGTCACGATCACTACAAAGGCAGCAAGAGCAGATGGATGAGCTGTATGGTGCTCTTGCTACAGTACATGACCCAAGCATCCTCTTTGCAATAAATTTGACCTGTTATCTTCAGGTGAATGCTTCAGGGTGGGCATGACAAAGAAAAATCTCTGTACACTTTCTGTTAAGCCTGTATTCATAAATGGTGATAAATGTGTTTATAACTCTTTACTTGGTTACAATGCTATGTGAGCATACTTATAAACTCCAATAATGCCTAATTAGGCTGTAATAATATACTAAGAGTAATTCTTTAGTGACTGGCAGAAACAAGCATTTTATGATATACATGTGAGTATAATGCACTAGTTATATGTTAATTATGAAGTTGCACCTGTTTCCATTTGCATGGAATTTCTTAGTAGATAACTCACTAAATTGGCCACCTCCAGCAGAGCAAAGTGTCCATAGACTGTTCATAATTATTCTATTATTCAGTTCTGACACAAATTTGGCATTATGTTTTATTTTCACCTTAGCATTTGAGTGTACTTAGTGTGTGAATCCCTAGTTGTGAAGTTGCCATAAAAATCCACAAAACTTCGTCAGACAGTTGAGAGAACCAATCTTTTCATAGTGTGTTGGGTACAAGGCCTTTATAAGCCTGTATATATATAAAGGAGCACTGTACAGAACATTAAAGAACCAGCTTTGATCAGTTTCAGACAAGAACACAGTCAATCCTTAGAAAAGGAGATCAGACAGAGAGGAGAAAGAGCCAATAAAGACATGATAATAACAGCATATCTAGAACCTGAACTTTTCTACATTTCATCTACAGTTCACTGTCTACAGTTCACTACAGTGAAGCAGTGATACACATGAAGAGTAACTCACACAGTCGTGTAGACTCACCTGAAGATTCCTGAAGCACAGAGTAGAGCAGAAACACACAGAGCCACATCTTTACTGAGAGAACAGAACTGTTCAACTCTCTCTCTCTCTCTGGTTCAGTAATGTGCACTGATAAAAAGTGTGTTTTTACCCTCCAGCTCACTGACCATTTCCTGAGAAAACATTTGCTTCCCTCTCTCTACTGAGAGCTCCAAAAATAGATTTTGCTCATCAAAATGCTTCACCAGACCATCCATACTGACCAATGTAGAATCTGATCTCATTTAACATCTCATTTGAATCATACTGTACAAAAAGGATATTCACTGTCAGGGTGCTGTTAAATTTCATGTTCAATACCCATTTAAAAATGTGTAAATGGATGTACATAAAGAGTTTTAAAGTAAAACCTTCAAAGTTGTGGGCTGGAGGTTAGGGAACCAACCTAATGACCGGTACATACCCAGCTATTACTGTGTCTTAAGATGTCTTGACAGGCTTAGACGAGATGTCTTAAGACAGTTTGTAATAGCAAGACGTCTCAAGATACTTTAAGACTTATGAGTGAAGACACTGTCTCTATCTTGAGACATGAAAGTTAATGTCTTAAGACATCGAAGTAATAAGTTTGTGTGTCTTGAAGACAAGGCATGACTTAAGACTTCACATTGTCTTAAGACACAAAGATTTTATGTCTTAAGACGATTCAGTCGACACCAAATAGGGTTTCTCAAGATGCATTTATGGCTTGTTCATATTAATATGTGCTATTAACTGTAATATACTTTTTAAATCATGAATCATTTAAGGTAGTCTAATAATCTCTACATTCTTTAAACATTTTAGAATGATTAGTTCATGTAAATATTATCAATTTTAATGCAGAACAAAAAATGTTATAGCATGAATTTGGTTTAAAAGTAGTTTTAATCAGGAAAACAAGTAACAATAATAAGAATTAGATTTTATATACAAGTAACTTCAGTATTTTGAGAATTACACAAAACTGAAAATAAATTATAGTAAATAAATCCCTGAATACTAAATCTAAATATACTGTTCTGCATCACAGTCAGGTCAACAATACATTTTGAGTTAAGGGACTCAAAAACAGTGAATAAGCTGCAACTGCTCAAATATTCAGTCACAATTTTAGTCTGTGCCCCCCCTCTCCCCTCCCCACCCTCCATCTGCAGGTTAGGATTCCCCCTATCATATGCAGGGTAGGCTACCTATTCTCAGACCATATCCACGTGGGCTGCAGTGTTGCTGGGATATGAACTTATGACCTCCTGTCTATCGACAAACAGGCAGTTAGAAGGCTGCACCACTGTAAAGACGTAAAACCATGTCAGGAAAGAACGGAAAGGTAAATTTACTCAGATCAGTGTGTTTTTATATGGTGTGACTGCAAAGCTCAGCAAAACAGTCTAACAGCTGCTCATCAGGAGTGATAAAATCAAATCCCAGCAAAGGCTCTGGGCTCTAAAATCAGGAAACATGTACACTCAATGTGCATTTTCTTAGGAATGTCATCCTTGGACCTACACTCTTTGGTCAGTTCAAACAGTACATACACTTTTAGGTTCACTATATATAGTATTACGCAATATAACAAAAATAAAATCATTATGTGAAGATATTTTCATGATACACAATACTTATCGTGACAGAGACAAAACGCACTGCAGGTACCACATTTAAAAACAGCTAAAACCATAATAACAATGATTTTTATTCAACGTTTCACATACTGTACTGCACTAAATCCAGTGAAAGAAGACTAAATGTGCTGTCTTTGTAATACATACATACACACACACACACACACACACACACACATCATCTAAACTGCTTATCCATCTGGGTAGCGGTGGGGTGCTGCAGCCTATCCCAGCTGTCATTGGACAGAAGGCAGGATACACCCTGGACAGGTCACCAGTCCATCGCAGGGCAAGTAATACATTCAGTTCAGTGTTATTATTACATCTACAGTATACTCAGAAAATAATATCATAAAGCAACTTATCACAGTAACGGTAAAATATAGTCATTGCCCACTTCTAGCCATACATACCCAGCTGTCACTGTGTCTGTGAGCTAGTGTCTGTGTCTGTGTCTAGATTAAAACAAACAAACAAACCAAAAACAAAACAGCGCAATTCATTCAGTACAGCAGACAGGTGTGAACTGAAAAAAAGGAACACAGGAGGACAAAGAAATGACTGGCAGGACTTTCAGACCAATTAGAGGCACAGGACTCTGCCTCTTGGACATTCGGTTTTGAGGCGCAAGCGCTCTCCGCCGTTCTTCCTTTTAAAGCCAAACGCGACAGTTATGAGCAATTTACAGTAAGTGACTCACTCATGTCGCTAACGTGGGCAGTTTGTTTGTTTAGCAAGGGTTAAACCTCATCCAGACAGTCTGTTACATTCCTTATTAAGATAGCGCCACCTGCCTGGTGACGTTTTTCAGCTCCCAAAAACAAGGATTTTTCAGCTGCGTAGCTAACTAACGTTAACTGACTGGATCGAGTGGAGTGGCGACTGGAGTTATGACTGCAACGGTCAGAATCTGCTTTTAAAAGGTGAGTAGTGACAAAATGAGATAAGCAGCCTCACTAACAGTTAGTTGGAGTACACTTTTTCTATATTTTCTATATTTCTGGGTCAATCTGCTGAGTGAAGGCACCAACGTTAGGTGAGGTTTGGCGTATGTAGTTAGCTAGTTAGCTAAGCCGCTAAGCCGTGTTTATGCCTTGCGGCTGCGTCAGATGTCGCTTAGCATCCGCTCCCAGCAGCGCACTGTAAACATCCCGCCCAGCTTCAGCTCTGTGCAGCTGTCTCACCCAGCAGCGCACTGTAAACATACCACCCAGCTTCAGCTCTGTACAGTTGTCTAATCCAGCAGTTCCCTGTAAACATACCGCCCAGCTTCAGCTCTGTACAGCTGTCTCACCCAGCAGCGCACTGTAAACATACCGCCCAGCTTCAGCTCTGTACAGCTGTCTCACCCAGCAGCGCCCTGTAACCATACCGCCCAGCTTCAGCTCTGTACAGCTGTCTCACCCAGCAGCGCACTGTAAACATCCCGCCCAGCTTCAGCTCTGTACAGCTGTCTCACCCAGCAGCGCACTGTAAACATCCCGCCCAGCTTCAGCTCTGTACAGCTGTCTCACCCAGCAGCGCACTGTAAACATACCGCCCAGCTTCAGCTCTGTACAGCTGTCTCATCCAGCAGCGCACTGTAACCATACCGCCCAGCTTCAGCTCTGTACAGCTGTCTCACCCAGCAGCGCACTGTAACCATACCGCCCAGCTTCACGTTTTAATATTCCCTTAAAGATATTTAAAATATATATTAAAAAAAAAATTAAATATTATGCATCCTACACATTGAGACATCTTGGGATGTTATTATATCCAAGACATCTTAAGATCCCTGTCTATAGACATGTCTTAAAGACATGTCTTCATTACTTAAGACATGCCTCAAGATGTCCTAAGACATCTTCATAATGTGTCTTTAGATATGTCTCAAGACATCCCAAGACATGGTAATGACTGGGTATGTAATGGAAGAAGTAGAGAAAGAAGAAAAAGATCAGTAGATTATATTAACCTTCTCCTTTTGCAGCTGTTACTTCAAGTGATAACTTAGAAAGGAGAGATTGACAGGACCAAGGATCAGAGTTGAGCTGGGATTTCCTCCTCTTCTCTCAGCCTTTTGTAGCTCTTGCCAGTTGCTGTGCAGGACACCTGTCAACCAGGGGTCAGGTTGGGAGGATCTTGCTGGCCTGAAGGAAAGAGGACACAAGTTAATTGCAGATGAGAATGAAGAAAGGAAAGTATCTGTTGCTGTGTCCAGGGAGAGAGAAGAAAATTAGTCAGGGTGGAGAAGGGTAGTTAGGATAGTTGAAGCTATCCGTCATGCCACTATTTATTATTATTATTATTATTTATTTATTTATTTATATAGCGCTTTTTACAACAGGTGTTGTCACAAAGCAGCTTTACAAGGAAATGAGCATTACAAAAAGAAGTCCGGGTCTGAGCCCCCATGAGCAAGCCAGTGGCGACAGTGGCAAGGAAAAACTCCCTAAGAGAAACAGGAAGAAACCTTGAGAGGAACCAGGACTCAGAAGGGGAACCCATCCTCCTCTGGTCGACACCGGATAGTAAACATTGTTAGTATAGAGTATTATAGTACAAAAAACAGGGTAAAACGTGAAGGAAACAATTAATTTGAATAGTTCAGTTCATGCAGCAGAAGCAGCAGCATCAGTGGGGTCAGGTTGTGAGGTTGAGGTTTGCACGGTGAGCAGTGGCACCCGATCAAGGCAGCAGAGGCAGCAGCATCAGCAGCAGGATGGGCAGCTGTTCAACTCGGCAAAAGAAAGAGAGGAAAAACACAGTCAATGGGTGATTGATTAATTTGAATTAGTTTGAATGATTGATTGGTTCAAGTGAATAATTTTGAATAGTTCATGCAGCAACAGCAGTAGTATCAGTGGGGTCAGGTTGTGAGGGTGAGGTTTGCACGGCGTTGAACAGCAGGAGGCTCAATGTTGGTAACTCGGTCCAGAGGGCTGGCGAGCAGTGGCACCCGATCGAGGCAGAAAAGGCAGCAGCATCAGAACGCACAGGACGGGCAGCTGTTCAACTCGGCGAAGAAAAGAAAGGAAAACACACAGAGAGGAAAACACACAGAGTTAGTTCTGTAATGGGTGACCGATCACAAATTACAGTCCCCAGCTCTGCTGAAACCACTGCTCTTCACTCCATTGCAAACTCCAACTACCTGATTACTTATTTCCACCACCTGTTTCTCACCCCATATAACCTGCCTGTATCCAGACTCACATGGTAAAGTATTGTGTCAGCATGCTGTACATTACCAAGCCATTTGTTTTCCTTGGTTTACCTGGTTTGTGAATTAGCTTTCTCGTTTATGACTTCTGCCCGACCCTTTTGACTCTGTTTTGCCTTGTCTGAGTTCTGAACTTTTTGCATGTTTTTTGACTGTTTTTTGTCTTGCCTGTACATGCCTGTGAGCCTGTGTTTGAACTTTGCCTGTTTTCATATTCTGTTACTGGTTTGCCTCTTTATTAAACATTTAAACCAACAGCCTACATTGCTTGTGTTTGATCCTTCTAGACAACTCACACTACCATTTATGACAGAACAAATAATTCATTTACTTATTTCATTTCTCAGTTATTTTCACTGTAGTAAAAGTATACTTTTATTCTTGATTTTATTTTTATATCCAATTTATATCCATCAAGCTGTATGTGTGAGAGGTTCTTCTTCTCTCTATAGCCTTTGGAACTGCAACATTTCAGAGGAAGGTTGTGCTGCTCTGGTTAAAGCTCTGAAATCAAATTCTTCACATCTGAGAGAACTTTATGTGAATGACAACAACCCAGAAGGCCCAGGGGTTAAGTTACTTTCTGCTCTACTGGAGGATGTACACTACGAACTGCAGAAACTAAAGTGAGTTTCAACATCACTGCAATGCTAATACATTTTTAGGAATTCTTTTTTGGGAGGATACCTATAGAATATTAACTTATGTGGTTGGCTGAAAAGCAACCTATTTATGACAGATTTACTATCAAAGAAAATATTTCAATAGTTATATATAGCAATATAACTGTGGACAGAGAGATGGAGTTTTTCACACTGTCTACTGACGAATAACATTACCATTAAAAATGTAATTTGTGTATCTGCTCATTCCTCTCTATTCTGAGTTGCAGCATCTGGCCATGTATCTGACACGAGACAAGAACCATAGAAGATACCTAGAATCAAAAACACTGATATCTGTCAGTAGTAATTTTGAACAAGATTTATGTTTTGAAGTTGTTACACTTGAGATGTTACACTCTTTCAATCTATGTGTTCAATGTTTATTTGGGTGCAGTTTCCCAAAATCATTGTAGTGTTAAGAACATCTTAACCAGTAGAATGTTTAATGTGATGCTCATTCTACCATTTAATAATGATTTTCATACTAAGATGCTTGTGGAAACCGATCTCTGATTTGTATTCACATAAAGTTTTGTATTGATTTTTGTATTGGTTTTACATATGCCTTTTATAAGGACCATTCTACCAAATTGTCACTAATCAAATCAGTCACTACTAAAACATTTGGTAATGTTTCTGTAGTGATTTGATTGTTTTGTTGGTGACCAAATTGAATGTTCAAACCTTGATTTTAATAAAATAAGCATAATTAAATTATAGGGCCACTCATGACAAAAATGAGAGACAGTTTCTGGTTCTGGCGGCGTGGCATGTAACTGCAGCGGCCAATTTAGGAACAACAAAATGGTGCTTTTTTGCTCTTTTGTTTTACTATCGGTCATTGCAACCCAACCAAAACTTGATATACATGACAGCTACAACCAGCACCAATGTCTAAATATCTTTGCATTTAAAGTGCTGCGTCGGCGCTGCACTGTCCTGTATGTTTACTGTGTCTAATATCTGTTTTATTTATCATATTGATTGTATTGTTTCTAGTTTAATGTTTTGCACACTTACATGTTTGCACTTTGTACTGTCTGTTTTGTTGCATGTTGTACCATGTTGGTCCTGGATTGAACATGATTTTGCTCCACTGTGTACTTAATAAAAGGATCTTGAATTGAGCCTCTTGACTTGACATGAAGCAAACATAAAATTTTCTCTTTGTGGGGGGAGACAAGATGTGTGTGTGTGTGTGTGTGTGTGTGTGTGTGAGGGGAAATATAATTTCCAAAAAGTCAATTTATTTTGCAACCAGAATTTACTCTGGTTAGGTCCAAATGTGTCCTCGGGATGTTTAAAAAGGGTGCCGTGAAGTTCCATTAAGGTCACATTTAATGTTAGTCAAAAAGGTTCTCCAGCCCTAAGGGTCAAAAGTAGGATTGTTCTGAGGTGAGAGCAGATGGGGATAGGACAGGCCCTAAACGTTATTAGTGGCTTTCCTTCAGACACCCTGACACCTCTGTGCATCCAGTGTCAAAGGTTTTACTTTGTCCAAAACATTCTGATCAGTTTAAGAAATAAAAATAGCCAAATATGCTATAGCTGTTATTTTCAGACTTCTTCTCACAATTGAAATTATAATGTAAACCGTGGGAGGCTTTTGAGGTTCAATTTCTCACTTTAAAGATCTCTTACAGATCCAAACAAAACTGTAAGTACAGGGATAATTAGCCCAGTTCCATACAGAATCAGTTCCACAGCCAGTTACTACTGATACAGTGCTCATATGCTTGATCAGGTTCTCCAGGTCTCCAGTATCTGGAAGAGAGAATAAGAGTATTCACTGTGTTTTATCAGAGCAGTGAGGAGTCAGAGTCAGTAACTGCATCATGACCAACTGTATCATGAGCTCAGGGGTCTCTTACTTGGAGGTCAGTGCTAAGTGGTCCACCCATTTCCATGCTCCCTCTGTATTATTATCAAACAGGCCAATCCAAGCTCGACAGGGACCCAACTTTTTACTGATAAATTCCTAGGATTGTGATAGAACATAACAAAAATGTACTGCCAAAGAGTAAAGTTTGTATTCTCTCTCTCTTTCTCTCACCTGTTCCTGTCTACTGTTTATGATCAAAAGATCTGCTCCTCTCTCTCTGCAGTCCTTTTGGCTCTCAGTCCAGTTCTTCTGATCAGTAGAAATGCAGTACATACTGGAATTGAAATGGACCCATCCCGCTTGAGCGTCTGTTTCCATGGATAAAATTTCCAAAGACAAAATTAGCCAGACCAGCCAGCCAGACAATTCTATCCAGCTGTCAAATTAAATTCCAGCAAAATAACCAAAATGTCAGTTAGGCAGCTCCTCCATTTTCTGTGTACAAGAGAACAAAATTCTCTATTTAAAAACACTTCTGAGAAAGATGGAGCAAGATTACGGACAAAGCTTTAATGTTTTACATTAGGCAGCTTCTCAGTGCTGTTTTGTGTAAGTTTATGGCTTTATTTTAATTCAAATTAATGCAGAATCTGAGCACATTGACACAGGGCATTCATCAGTCAGCTGCAGGCATCTTAGATTCATAAAAGTATGCTTTATTGGATATGTTAAAACAGCATAAAGATACGTGAATTGACACCTCATCATAGGAAACAATCTCTAGGAGGTGGAAAGTAAGAAATTGTAAATTACTCTTGATACACTTAAGTCCTGAGTGCCTTTTCAGCATTAGGGCTGAATTTTTAGTGAGAATAAGTATAGTACTTTTACATTAAGTTAAGTTTATTTCTAATTAATTAATTAGAGGGAGACAAATCAACACAAGATGTGTTTTTTGTCATTTTTTTCTATCCATGAGCTTCAAATATGTTAAATATATATGAGCTCCAAATAATTGAAAAAAGGATTTAAAAATACATTTTAAATAAAAATTTTAAATGTATTAAAAAAAACAAACTAAAATGTCACATGTCTGTGTCCACCCCTCCCCAGGCCAATAATGGTCTAAGATGTTTTTGATGAACAACAGGTAAAGATACTTTGGCATCTTGCTGATTTCCTCTCCCTGCTGAAAATAACGAAGCATGCAACTGTACTGACTTGCCACAAGACAATAACTTTGGTCTCCTCCCTGGCACTTAGTCAGATAATGAAATGGACGTTAATCTGAATGTGCTTTTAGTAAAAAAGTATGTCTCTTATGTCAGCTGTGTTTGTAGAGAAATTAAACACTGAACGGTTAAACTAATCTGTCTGTTTCAATCATGTGACCTTTTCCTCCCAGTGTTTATATTAAAGACTGTCTTCTGCAGCATGTAAATGGGAGAGAGATGATGGAGACTGAAAAGATAATAAAGCCCTGAAAAAAAGTGATATATTTCAAATAAATCAAACACAAATGTTGTTTTTGATTCATATGTAGTTCTTATTAAGCTGGGTTTACACTGTACTATTACCTCAATTTTAGCCCTAAAAGTCAGTCTGAGTCTGAGCTGGTCAGCTCTAGTCTGCAGATTTTGGGTCAGTCAGAGTCAACAGTTGGAGAGGGAGAGAGTCCAGACGAGTGTGAGGGGCGTATACTGAGTTTTTTGGCCTCCCAATCACATATCAGACCAGTCTGAGTTTATTAAACATGTTTGATTTTTTCAACCTGACTTTGAGCAAAATCTAGTGTAAACAGGCCAATGACTCCATCTGAACAGATTCCTGCAACAACCAATGAAAACAGAGAGCGCAAAGAAAATAGAGCAAGCAAAGAAAAATAGTGAAAAGTCACTCATGTGTAGAGTGAAGCTGTTTAATGAGCTGAGTTCAGTGAACACACAGTCAAGTTTAAGTACATTTAAACCTCTAAAAATACCACATGGATCACATTTTTAAATCCATGAGCCACTTAAACATGTTTACCTGCTGCTTCTTTACTGTGCCAGCACAAACGGCAGAGAACACAACAGCAGCAGTGAGCCACTCTACATTTGTTTATTTGCGTCTCCTAGTAATGGAAGAACACATGAATTTGCATGAACTCACGTGAGTTCAACGAGTTCCATTCGGTTCAGCAACAGCTTAAAAGTCGAGTAGTATGTGATCCCTAATAATTTAGTGTTTGATCCCCAATATTTTAGTCACCCACAATATCTGCAAAAACCAGTTGTGTAGTGTGAGATGCCCAATCTTTTTATAAACTGTTAAGAGTTTGAAAGTCATATAATGAACCCAAGGCTTTAGTATGGATTTTACGTCTTTAACCTCACAGTGGGTAACACACTTCTCCACACACAAGAGACCAGAGTTTTTCCTCATTCAGATAAGAACACAAGTACTATAAATTGCTCCTAAACAACTCTTCATGCTACACTAGCTACTGTAAATCACTATGGATGAGTGCGTCTGCTAAAAACATAAAATTGTATGTTTACATACATTTCCTTATTCAATACGTAATCCATCCAAATACTCTGGCTGAAAGCCTGAACATTATTAACAGTAGGCTACTAACACCTATTTCGGCACTGGTTAGTCAAGCTTTACAAATTTAAGAGAAACAAAGCTGCATGTGAACTGGAGAGAAAATGTGATTTTATCTAATGTAAATGTAAAAACTAGATTCGAATTTCAAGAGTTTTATTATCATATGCACAGCAGAAACAGGCAGTTACACTGTACAAAGAAATTCTTACTTTGCTGTTCCTCTATTCACCAATATAGTCTTGGAAAAAAACCCCAAAAAAAACAAAAAAAAAACATATATATATATATATATATATATATATATATATATATATATATATATATATAAAGTATAAGAATATATTAAATACACTGAATAAGTATAAATACAGTAAAAAACAAAAAGTAAAAAAGTACAGTTATATGTGCAAAGGTTTACATGTGCGTATGTGCAAGTATGTAGAGCAGCTGTCCATAAAGTGCATGTTGCAAGTAATAGATGTAAACAGTAGTGTTCTGTGCAAGTAACAGATGTAAACAGTATTATTCTGACAGCAGCAGTACAGTGTATGAAAGGTGCAGTTATTGAGTGCAAAGTCTGCCAAAAGTTAAACCAGTTCATAGTGGGAGGGAGAAGAGGTAGTGAGTGAGGTGTTCACAAGCCTGATGGCCTGTGAATAGAAACTGTTCGTCAGTCTTGTAGTCCTGGACACTCCTGTAGCGTCTGCCTGAAGGTAGGAGCGTGAAGAGTCTGTGCTGGGGATGTGTACTGTCCCCGCTTATGTTGTGGGCCCTCCTGATGACCCTGGTGTGATAAATGTCCTGTAGTGAGGGGAAGGCTGCTCCTGAGATGGACTGTGCAGTTTTGATCACACGCTGGAGAGCCTTTCTGTCCTGAGCAGTGCAGTTTCCATACCAGACCGTGATGGAGCTGGTAAGAACACTCTCGATCATACTCCTGAAGAAGGTGCTGAGAATTTTAGCTGGCATGCCAAATTTCCTCAGCCTTCTCAGAAAGTACAGTCACTGCTAGGACTTCCTGATGATGAGGTGTGTGTTGTGAGACCAGGTGAGATCCTCACTGATGTGAACGAGGAATTTGAAGGTTTTCACCCACTCAAGCTCCGTCTCACCTATGTACAGGGGTGTGTGCAGCTTCTGCTTCCTGCTTGGATCAATAATCATTTCCTTGGTCTTATCTGTATTCAAGGAAAGATTGTTGTCATGACACTAGACCACCAGCTCAGCCACCTCCTTCCTGTACGCTGTCTCTTCTCCACCAGTGATTAGTCCAATGACAGTAGTATCATCAGCAAACTTGATGCTGATGTTGTTCTGGGAGGCCACGCAATCGTACATGAAGAGTGTGTACAGAAGGAGGCTAAGCACACAGCCCTGGGGGACCCCTGTGCTCACTGTTCTTGTGCTAGATGTGCGGCTGCCGACTCTGACTGACTGGGGAAAGTTCAACACCCAGTTGCAGAGGGTGGTTGTCAGTCCAAGAGTGAGGAGCTTTTCTGAGAGTTTGTGTGGGATGATCGTGTTAAATGCTGAGCTGTAGTCAATAAAGAGCATTCTGACATACGTGTCCTTGCCCTCCAGGTGTGTGAGGGCTGTGTGAAGGGCAGTGTTGACTGCGTCGTCTGTGGACCTGTTCCGATGGTATGCAAACTGGAGAGGATCTATAGTGTTTGGAATGGTCTCCTGGATATGAGCCATGACTATCCTCTCGAAGCACTTCATCATGATTGGGGTGAGTGCAACGGGGCGATAGTCATTTAGGCAGGTCACAACACTTTTCTTTGGCAGGGGCACGATAGTGGTGGTCTTGAAGCAGGATGGCACAAAAGCTTGTGCGAGTGACAGATTGAATATGTCCACAAACATGTCAGCCAGTCCTGATGAGCAAACCCTGAGTGCACGCCCGGGGATGTTGTCTGGGCCAGTTGCTCTCCGTGGGTTTATTCTCTTCAAGTTCCTGCGCACATCCACTGATGTCACAGTGAGCAATGTGTTCTGTGTGCTCTCCTTGGCTGTAACGTCTCTCAGTCGGGCAGGGTTGAGGACCCTCGAAGCGAGCATAGAACTCATTCAACTCATCAGCTAGTGTAGAGTGGTTGGTTGTGACCACCCCCGGTAGTTGGTGATGTGCTGCAGTCCTTGCCATATGCGCCGGGAGTCCGCAGTGGTGTAGTAGCTCTCCAGCTTCAGCCTGTATTGTCTCTTAGCCTCTCTGATAGGTTTACGCAGGTCGTGTCAGGACCTTTTGTAGTCTTTAGCATTGCCTGAGAGAAATGCAGCATGGAGAGCACGTAGCATGGACTGAACTTCACCGTTTATCCAGGGTTTCTGGTTGGGGTATTTTATGCAGCACTTTGTGCGGACAATGGTTTCAATGCAACTGCTGATGTAGCCCGTTAACCCAGAAGCATAGTCCTCTAGATCAACAGTAGCATCCTCTCTCACAGCAACAGTTCTGAACACATCCCAGTTTGTACTGTCAAAGCAGTCCTGAAGCATTAAATCAGTTTTTTCATTCCACACTTTGATAGTTTTACTCACTGGAAGTGCTTGTTTGAGGAGTTGTCTGTATGCTGGGTAGAGGAACATGGAGATTGGACTGTCCGAAGTGCGGCCGAGGCACAGCTCTGTAAGCCCCCCTCACATTGCTGTAGACTTGGTCGAGTATGTACATACATAAACACACATTTTACACTACAGAGAGGAAAATAAAAACTGCAGAACGTGTCAATTCTCTCTTGTTTTTATCTTACTTGTATGTTGGGCTCCACCTGCAGATGAGTGAGGGGCTTTATCCTCTCTCTCTGTATTCTGGTACTGAAGAGGTTCATTCTGAATGTATGTTTCCACTTTCATGCTATACTGCACTGAAACACTGTAATCCTGTATAATCTTAAAGCAACTCGACTGACTCTGCAGAATGGATTTTTCCAGTGAGGTCAGACACTGATGTCGGACGACAAGGCCTGGCTCGCAGTCTCCACTGTTCTATCGGGTTGAGGTCAGGACTCTGTGTAGGCCAGTCAAATTTTTCCACACCAAACTCGCTCATCCATGTCTTTATGGACCTCGTGTTGGAACAGGAAGGGGCCATCCCCAAACTGTTCCAACAAAGTTGGGAGCATGCAATTGTCCAAAATCTCTTGGTCTGCTGAAGCATTAAGAGTTCTTTTCACTGGAACTAAGGGGCCGAGCCCAACTCCTGAAAAACAACCCCACACCATAATCCCCCCTCCACCAAACTTTAGACTTAGCACAATGCAGTCAGACAAGTACCGTTCTCCTGGCGACCGCCAAACCCAGACTCGTACATCGGATTTTCAGACGGAGAAGCGTGATTGGTCACTCCAGAGAACGTGTCTCCACTGCTCTAGAGTCCAGTGGCAGCGCTTTACACCACTGCATTCAACACTTTGCTTTGTGCTTGGTGATGTAAGGCTTGGATGCAGCTGCTCGGCCATGGAAACCCTTTCCATGAAGCTCTCTATGCTGTTCTTGAGCTAATCTGAAGGCCACATGAAGTTTGGAGGTCTGTAGCGACTGACTGACATAAAACCAGCGTTATATGCAAGCTGGCATTTTAATCTGATGTTATTTAACTTAGTGAACTAAGCTATACTGGCTAATGTAACTAGGTTTTTTATGTAATCAAAACCCATAATTAATACTGAACACAAAATAGTCTCCAGTATTTAAAAATCTCAACAAAGTGAGTTTCTTTAACTTCCACTTGTCATTGAAAATGTAAAATAAGACAGTAAGCTGACATTAGCAAGTTTTAATTAGCAAAGTCTGCCACAACAGGGCTACAGAGAGTGTGTGTGTGTGTGTGTGTGTGTGTGTGTGTGTGTGTGTGTGTGTGTGAGTTAGAGAGAGAATTTATAATTATGCATTCATGAACGCATACAAAGTCTACATGTGACATTTCGGTTCTGCTTTTCTGTTTTTTATTGTATTGTAAGCCAAAAATATAAGCTTTATCCTCCCCATAAACATGTCACCTTAGCAAGCTCTTTACAAATGATACATTCTAGAAATATCAATTGAAACATCAACCTACCATTCCAGCTTAACATTCTACTGCTCTTATTGGTGATGAAACAATGGTTGGTGACTTTATCCTCACCTGGAAGATTAAAGATTATGCTAAACTTTTGCTGGTTTCAGCTTTATAGGGCAGTTGAATGGAGATTGAGATTGTGTGTGTGAGAGTGACAGTTAGAATTCAGGAGATGGTGGGCAGTTTGGGAGTTGCACATGATAGTCAATTATAAATCTAAAGCTGTGTCCCAATTCAGGGGCTGTGTAGACCCACGAAGGTTGAACTGAAATGAGACTGTCTGCTCTATGGCTGATTTCCTGTCTGCGTCACAGCGTCAGTGTCCTTTTGAGCTTTGACAGCCACAGAGGTCACCTCATCCTAGAAGAAAATTCACACACAAAAATCACAGTGTTGACTGGTTCTCACTCTTTCCACACACATCACTGCCTTCTAAATCCAACCAGCCATTTGTAGTGATTCTTGATTAAGCTTGTAAAAGCATTAAATGATGTCTGATACAGTATTGGGCACAAGTCAGACACCACCTTGCACACATTACCTGCCTTCAAGTTTCTTTCTACTGAACATCTACAAGGGCTAAAGGAGACATTTCTAAGGACATCAGAGA
>NW_023494802.1:40945379-41025379 GCF_904425465.1 Colossoma macropomum
GTTCCATTTTTTGTCATCTGAAATAGACAAAACAATTACCAATAAGCCCAAAAGTAAAAGCAATGCTGACATACTACAACTAAGCTGAACGCTGTCAAGTTGTAAGAAAGTATTTTTAGGCTAAACACACCAACCAAAAAAATATTTCTAGATTAAAATGATAATATTTTAAAGTAGATGCCTTGTGAGGACTTTGTGTAAAACCTTCACTTTTAAAGACAATGTGGGGACTCAGTGGGGGAAGGGCACCACTAGTCAATTGAAAATCTTTTGCCAACCATGGTAGATTACAGCGTACATTGTGGGGACTTGACGTTTACCATACAAAAAATATAAGAAAATTAGCAGTTTCATACCTCGTTACAGAAAGTAGACTCATGCTGTGAATGCTGGGTGTGATGGTGATCGTCTCCAGAGGTACCATCTGACTCCAGACGATTACTGGCTGCTTCCGTTCCATTTTTTGTCATCTGAAATAGACAAAACAATTACCAATAAGCCCAAAAGTAAAAGCAATGCTGACATACTACAACTAAGCTGAAAGCTGTCAAGTTGTAGAAAGTATTTTTAGGCTAAACACACCAACCAAAAAAATATTTCTAGATTAAAATGATAATATTTTAAAGTAGATGCCTTGTGAGGACTTTGTGTAAAACCTTCACTTTTAAAGACAGTGTGGGGACTCAGTGGGGGAAGGGCACCGCTAGTCAATTGAAAATCTTTTGCCAACCGTGGTAGATTACAGTGTACATTGTGGGGACTTGACGTTTACCATACAAAAAATATAAGAAAATTAGCAGTTTCATACCTCGTTACAGAAAGTAGACTCATGCTGTGAATGCTGGGTGTGATGGTGATCGTCTCCAGAGGTACCATCTGACTCCAGACGATTACTGGCTGCTTCCGTTCCATTTTTTGTCATCTGAAATAGACAAAACAATTACCAATAAGCCCAAAAGTAAAAGCAATGCTGACATACTACAACTAAGCTGAACGCTGTCAAGTTGTAGAAAGTATTTTTAGGCTAAACACACCAACCAAAAAAATATTTCTAGATTAAAATGATAATATTTTAAAGTAGATGCCTTGTGAGGACTTTGTGTAAAACCTTCACTTTTAAAGACAGTGTGGGGACTCAGTGGGGGAAGGGCACCACTAGTCAATTGAAAATCTTTTGCCAACCGTGGTAGATTACAGTGTACATTGTGGGGACTTGACGTTTACCATGCAAAAAATATAAGAAAATTAGCAGTTTCATACCTCGTTACAGAAAGTAGACTCATGCTGTGAATGCTGGGTGTGATGGTGATCGTCTCCAGAGGTACCATCTGACTCCAGACGATTACTGGCTGCTTCCGTTCCATTTTTTGTCATCTGAAATAGACAAAACAATTACCAATAAGCCCAAAAGTAAAAGCAATGCTGACATACTACAACTAAGCTGAACGCTGTCAAGTTGTAGAAAGTATTTTTAGGCTAAACACACCAACCAAAAAAATATTTCTAGATTAAAATGATAATATTTTAAAGTAGATGCCTTGTGAGGACTTTGTGTAAAACCTTCACTTTTAAAGACAGTGTGGGGACTCAGTGGGGGAAGGGCACCGCTAGTCAATTGAAAATCTTTTGCCAACCGTGGTAGATTACAGTGTACATTGTGGGGACTTGACGTTTACCATGCAAAAAATATAAGAAAATTAGCAGTTTCATACCTCGTTACAGAAAGTAGACTCATGCTGTGAATGCTGGGTGTGATGGTGATCGTCTCCAGAGGTACCATCTGACTCCAGACGATTACTGGCTGCTTCCGTTCCATTTTTTGTCATCTGAAATAGACAAAACAATTACCAATAAGCCCAAAAGTAAAAGCAATGCTGACATACTACAACTAAGCTGAACGCTGTCAAGTTGTAGAAAGTATTTTTAGGCTAAACACACCAACCAAAAAAATATTTCTAGATTAAAATGATAATATTTTAAAGTAGATGCCTTGTGAGGACTTTGTGTAAAACTTCACTTTTAAAGACAGTGTGGGGACTCAGTGGGGGAAGGGCACCGCTAGTCAATTGAAAATCTTTTGCCAACCGTGGTAGATTACAGTGTACATTGTGGGGACTTGACGTTTACCATACAAAAAATATAAGAAAATTAGCAGTTTCATACCTCGTTACAGAAAGTAGACTCATGCTGTGAATGCTGGGTGTGATGGTGATCGTCTCCAGAGGTACCATCTGACTCCAGACGATTACTGGCTGCTTCCGTTCCATTTTTTGTCATCTGAAATAGACAAAACAATTACCAATAAGCCCAAAAGTAAAAGCAATGCTGACATACTACAACTAAGCTGAACGCTGTCAAGTTGTAGAAAGTATTTTTAGGCTAAACACACCAACCAAAAAATATTTCTAGATTAAAATGATAATATTTTAGGGTAGATGTCTTGTGAGGACTTTGTGTAAAACCTTCACTTTTAAAGACAGTGTGGGGACTCAGTGGGAGAAGGGCACCACTAGTCAATTGAAAATCTTTTGCCAACAAAGGTAGATGAGATTACAGTGTACATTGTGGGGACCTGACGTTTACCATGTAAAAATATAAGAAAATAAGCAGTTTCATACCTCGTTACAGAAAGTAGACTCATGCTGTGATGCTGTGCCTCCAGAGGCACCATCTGACTCCAGATGATTACTTCCTGCTTCCATTTCATTTTTTGTCATCTGAAATAGACAAAACAATTACCAATAAACACATTTTGCTAGTTCAAAGCCTGCATTCAATATACTGTAAAATAAGGAGAGATCACAGAACAGAAAACAGGAAAAGAATGCTGATAACACTAGATCACTTCTGTTTTACTCCAAATAACCCCTGCCACACCACAATAAATTTAATAATGAGCTTTCCATGATCCTTGACCCAGCTGAAGAGGAGGTTGCTACAAGTTACAAGGCAAGGGTTGCAAGATTGGAAACACAAAGATGGCACAGGGTGGACACTGAATGCACTTTTACAAAATGTTGCATGGTAGCTTTACAGAATCGAGGTCTAAAGCCAATGGCTCAGCAGCCCAAGAGCAGTAAACAGACAGCAGTGAAAGAGCTTGCTACTGTAGATGCTGGTCCCAAAAAAGGGAATGTAAACAATGGATCTGTAATACTGACGTGACACTGAGTGAAATGGAGCTGTGGAAGAGCAACAGTGACACAGAAAAAGCAAGAAGAAAGAACTTCAGTGCAACAGTGTTAAGGAAAGAGCTGGAGGAAATGAGATTAGCATTAGCAGACTCAGAGCACAGTGAAGCTGCAGTGTTACAGCTGATAAGTGGTATGAGTGAGATGAGATGGCATGCAGGAGCATCACAGACACCTTAGAATGGAAGAAACTGGAGTAAAAAAATAGCATTAGTGAAACATGGAGTAAAGCTGGTATACATGATTGCTTGGTACTTTCTCTAAGCGGCAAGATGAGATATTCCTCAGCACCATTAATGAGACACTAGAAAAGAAGTAGCTGGAGTAAATTCAATTAGGATAAGTAACCGTACAATGTAACTGAGGTACAGCATCACATCTGTATCACTGTTGAGTTGTTAGAGAAGAGAGCATTTTACAGCTCTGCTGGGAGAATCTGAAAAAGACCAAATTATAGTATACAAAACGAGAAATATATGACATGAACAGCACAGAGAAGGCATCTTGTAACAGTACTGAGATAACCCTGGTAAAGGAGTAAATGAAGTTAGGTTTAGAAAACGAACAGCAAATGGTGCAGCATCATGAGATGGATGGATCAGCCGAGCATAGTCTACATGAGAGAAGCTCAACAGGTTAGCAAATGCACAGTGTGATCAAGGAATAGCATCTCAGAGGTGTCATGGTTGAAGGCGATGAGGTAGATGTGCATAGTCCACATGAAAAAAGCAGAAGGGATTAATACATGCAAAGCAGGTTTATGGAGCAGCAGCGCATAAATGTCATAACTGAGGTATATGAACAGACATGCACTCTCAGCCTGACATGCACCAGCAGCCTATTAATGACGTCAGTGCCGCTCCGCCACAACAGTGTTTTTGTGAGTTTTATGAGTAAAAACAGCGAAACGCGTACTGCTGGGCAGCAGGAGTTACACTGAATATATAATGACGTTGCCATACTGATAATAAGGTAATTAAATATGGAAACTTTCAAAATAAAGCCTACCACAGCAATAAGACATGAATGTCGGGTTTATTCACAGAAAAGACAAACAGGCTGCTGCTGAAACTCATGAAAGCCATGCTGACAATTAGAACCGTTCATCAAAAACTGTAATATTGATTAAAACTTATTAAGGATTCTAGGAGCTAATGACAACGTACAGTCACCATAGTACTGATTACTTTTGCCGTCTCATCAACGTCGTCACAACCTCCTAGAAAGTTGTCAGACAACGTTCATACCTTTCTAAAAAATTACATTACAATGTTATGACAATGTAAAGAGCACCAAGCAGACGACGCTGTGGGCATTGAAACAGTAGGTTGTCAAAGTGTAATTGTGTTTGCAGGGCTGTTAGGAATAAAACCTGACGGTTTGGCTTCCTAACGGGAATTGGCTTGATGGTTGCCGTTAGAGACCATTAGGAAATAATCAAACATATGTGGAATCAGTCCCAGAACACCTGATTAAACGATCGGAATCCTTCACACTGTGATATTAACCCATCAGGAAAACACAGAATACCATTAGCCACTACTGAAAACCACCAGAAACCAACAGACACTTTTAATGCGTTCTATGATTTTTATTCAACAGGGAGGTGCATTAAATGTCACTCTCTAGCCATGTTATGGATGAAAAATGGATTAAGTGATGATATCGCTAAATAACAGCAGCCAAAAGTTAATGTGCCATTGGGCTGTTTCAGCCATTGGCAGAGAGCACATGACGTGATTGGGGCTGAGACTGCATCTGTCTGAGAGCGCATGTCTGCAGCCAGACTCTCCTGATACTGGTTGACTACTTTACACATTGTGCAGACTTAGCATTACCTGTGTGAACATGCTTGAATTTTAGCAGTTTGCTTACCTGGACGCCAAAAGCAGATTTGTGCTGTAAATGCTTGGTGCAATGCTGATCATCTCCAGAGGCACCTTCTGACTCCAGATGATTGTTGTCTGCTTCCATTCCACTTTTTGTCACCTGAAATGGACACAACAGTCATTATTAAACACAAAAATAAGAGGGAAATCCTGTTATGGAAACAGCATGCAACATGTTAGCAGTACCATACTGTAACTGATTGGAATTGTTCTGATCATCTCTAGATAGTCTGCATAAACTCAAATTAACAGTATCCTTTAATTTCAAGCTTCCATTTACATTATGGATATGATATCTTAGAAATATATTCACTATTTGGTATTTAATTATCCACAACTGGTACAAGAAGTAACATTCTTACCTCACTCCTCCAGGGACAATCACCATCTCCATAATTATACGTAATCTCCTCTCCAGGTGTTATGTCTCTTAAAGCAAAAAGGCACAAATGTGGCCTTCCCTCCACAATGATTCTCTTCATTTTACAGTTGGGGTTAATGTGGTCGTCATTAACCAGTCTTCCAAGTGTGCCATCATCCCTTGCAGCATCAATGCTGAATTTGAACAAACAGAAGAGTTATTTAGTGACAAAAAGTAATATTTTAGTTGTATAGTTGTAAAATTTAAAAATGTAATGAAAGCAAACAATACACTATTTTCAGTTATTTCACTTAATAATAGTGTCATTATCATTTTGCTCATATTAATATATTATCATTGTTAGACTATTCACAGTTTCCTTCTACCTCTTAAGTAACTGTGCTCAATATGCGTCTACAGGCAGGGGTGATTATGCATTTTGAGTTAAGGAACATGACATTTTGTTAAATAGAAATAGTAGTGAACTAAAGAAAGACTACAAAGCACAATATGTACGTCATACATAAACAGATTAGAAAATGTGGAAAACAGAGCTGGATAACGGAAATTATACTAAATTTAAAGATGATGCGAACTAAATCCACGTGTGGCTCAGGATCAGGAGGGTCAAGAGGTCATGATCTTAACCAATAACTTTAGAATTACGACCAGCACCTCGCTGGTTCTGATGCGGTGGCCCTTTAAAATCGCGTCAGGGGAAAGTTGCTATACATTTACCGAAAAAGACAACACGACTGAATAAGGCGCATTATAAAAGCTAGCCAGGTCGCTGTTCTGATAAAAACACACGTCATCATTAGATGTGATTAAAAACGGAGGGGGGGGGGTCGATCACAGTAAATGGCCAACGCGTCTGTAAACAAAACGACGACGCTGCCAAACACCTCGGCGCTGATCACAGATGAATGTTAGATCTTTAAAGGTTTAAATATGAATGAGTCGCAGTAATAAAGCGTTTATAGCCCATCTAACACCAGCCTCCCGTCCCCATCTCCGCTCAGCGCGGCTCTGAGCGCCGCGGCCGAAACCTCCCCACCTTTAACCCCGCAGGCCGAGAGAGAAGAAGGGAAGAGTTACTCACGTCCAGAGCTTTCCGTGCCAGATGAAGTCGAACAGGAACGCTTTCACGGCGCTGTGATAAACCCGCTGTCTTCTCCGACTCTCCTCCGCACTGATCAGGTCTCCTCTGTACTCCAGCACGAACTCTCCTCTCGCGAAGTTCGTCACGGCAAACACTCCCCTGCCTTAATCAGCAACCACAGACCGCGCTAACACGACCTTCTCTGTGTCGAGGTTCAGTCAAAGCTGATCTACCTGCTCTGCTCACCTTTAAACGAACCAATGTACTTCACATCCAGCCCCGCTCTGTCGCGGCCGGCGGTGATGTGGAAAACAGCGTCGTTTGTCGGGCTCTTCCTCCTCATTACCAAGCTTTCACCCTTAAACACTTCACCAGCTTCTCTACGGAAGACGCGTTAAACATTCATAGGCATCGTAGCGCGAACTGTCTCGATAAACGGGCTGATACAGGGAGGCAGGTTAAAGGCCTTAAATGCCCCGTCAGGGCTGAGCTAACAGGCTAGAACAGCCAGCTAACTAGCGCTAGCTAATTAACGAGAACACGGCACTACTGAAACTAAAATCTTAAATTTACAGCACTATTAAGGTTTATATTCGAGCACAGTTTATTAATTAAACATGTAGTCGCTGAAAACATTCCGTCTGATGGTGAAAGTTCACTCACAGAGCTCTCAGGCGCTGGGCTAGCTCGGCACAGTCACTTCGGACTGGGAAACTGCAGCACTGATCAAGGTGATACCTCATTGGCTCACAGTTCCACTGATTGCTTCCCGTTTCAACCAATCAGAGTTCAGCATTGCTGTACCACGTGATCAAGTGTGCGTCCGCAGTTGTTTTTACAGTCTTTGGCCACAGGGGGCGTGTACACACTTTGAGCAGTTCCCCCTAAGCACTCGCACACTTTTTGTCGAGATTGTGTTCATCTTGGGGACTTCAGAGATTTTAAGGGGGGAGGTTCAGCCCAACGAAATAGACATGCTACAATGGTTAACTTTGTGGGGACTCGATTTTTGGTCCCCACGATGACACACGTCCCCACTTTATTGGTGTGCTTACTGGCTGAAGTCCCCATATTATAAGGTTTACAAACACACACACGTGCACACACACACACACACACACATGTGCACACACACACACACGTGCACACACACACACACACACACACACACACATACACGCACATGTGCACACACACACACACACACACTCACACTCTGTCTGTCTGTCTCATTTTCTCTCTCTCTCCTCCCTCAGCTGATTCGTAGATGCCGCTCTCATAACCCCACCCACCGGCCCACCTTTGAGCAAATCAGAAAGTTTGTTCATAGAATCAACCCTCACAAAGTCAGTCCTGTGGACATGATGATGAACCTGGTGAGAACTAAACACACACACACACACACACACACACACAGACACACACAGACACACACTAAAGCAGAGACTAATATGTGTGTGTGTGTGCGTGCGTGCGTGCGTGCGTGCGTGCGTGCGTGTGTGTGTGTGTGTGTGTGCGTGTGTGTGTGTGTGTGTGTGTGTAGATGGAGAAGTACAGTAAACACCTGGAGGTTCTGGTGGCTGAGAGGACGCAGGACTTGATGCACGAGAAGCAGAAAACAGACCGGCTGCTCTACAGTAAATACTCATCTTAATCCTTTAAGACCTACACTGACACACTTCCACCTTCCACAACCTCAGCTAATTAAATAAATCATTCAGTAAATATTTCTACACACTATATTTCTGAATTAGCCCATAAAATCACAGTAGCACAAAAATTGAGCACAAATTGAAAAAGTTTGTATTGAAAAAAACATTAAACACAATATCAAAAGAGTTTCAACACAAACAACTGCACAAAACCTTGAAAAAAAATGGACCTAAAACTAAGTTTTTACATTTTTTGTTTTCAAGTTACACCCTTTTTCCTGGGCAGTGTCCCAGGAACATTGCTTATATATGAAAGTTCTTTTGGCAGTTTCTGTCCACAGTTACAAAAGCTGCACTTTGCAAACACTTCACAAGAAATAGATCAGTTCTTTATATTTGGTCACAGTCTGTATCATCTGCATCTGGATGCTAAAACCACTCAGGAGTGTAGATTGAGTCCTCTCACTTACTCCTGCCAGTTCAGGGAATCAGACCTTCATAATCGTCGTTTTTAATGTAACATTCAAAAACTGATGCAGTTAAATCTCCACATTCAGATCTACACCAAGATACACTGAAGCATTTGGACACCCCTGTTGGTCGCTGCTCTCTCTCTACTGCTGTCACTCTGTGTGTGTCTTCATTAGCATTTGCATTAGATTTAATCTACAGCATAAAACAGCAATTCTGGAAACACCCCGAAAAAAGTGATGCATGCAATTTACTTGATTCAGTTGTGTGTGTGTGTGTGTATGTGTATGTGTGTGTGTGTGCAGGTATGCTGCCTAAGCAGGTTGCTGATGACCTCAGACAGGGAAAACCTTCCCAGGCTCAAAGCTACGTCAGCGCAACTGTGTTCTTCAGGTAAATAAATAAATAAAGAGTTAATAAGGCCTTCCTGGATTGAGGCCTTCTTGTGGCGGAAGGGCTTGTGTGGTCTAGGGATCTTCAGAGCCAAGTTGTCTGGAGCAGTATGCTCCTGGTAGGGTCTCCCAAGGCCCAGTCTACAATGATAATAATATTAATGTTAATAGTCAACAGTAATACAGAATACAACAGATGTATTCATTCCACAGTTCTGATTCAGTCTTTCTTTCTCAGTGATATTGTGGGCTTCACACAGCTGTCCAGCACCAGCACACCGTACCAGGTGGTGGACTTCCTCAACAAACTCTACACCACCTTCGACGAGATCATCGACAACTACGACGTCTACAAAGTGGAGACCATTGGAGATGCATGTAATTTTTTGTGAAGTTATTTTATCCAAGAATTGGAAATATGAGACATTCTGGACACTAATTTGATGATAGTTTCATTCTGGATATTAATTTTAGTTTAATTTCATTTGGGTGATGACTATTATTATTATTATTATTATTTGAAACAATAATATATTAATATAATAATCTAAAGATAATTTCTCAAAAATGATATTTTGTAAAATGCAATAAAATTAAGAATCTGTGATTTGTTAATTTCTCTTTGTTAAATTTCTCCATTTATTTAACTGGCAAAAGTATAAAGAAAACATTTCCAATGTTTTCACAGACCAACTTAATTGTACTTTTGCAAATATAAACAAATTTAGAAATTGATACCTGCAATACACTCAAAAAAAAGTTGGGACAGAAGAATGTTTACCACTGTGTTACATCACATACTATTTGTTGCAGTTTTGCAAGTGGAATTTTTGCCCATTCTTGCTTGATACAAGACCTTAGCTGTTCAACAGTCCGTGGTCATTATTGTCTAATTCTCCTTTTCATGATGCACCATGTATTTCCAATAGGAGACAGATCTGGACTGCAGGCAGGCCAATCAAGCACATGCAGTCTGTGTCTATGAGGCCACGCTGTTGTAGCATGTGCAGAATGAGGCCTGGCATTATCTTGTTGGTACAAGCAGGGACTTCGCAGGAAAAGACATTGTCTTGATGGTAGCATATGTCTCTCTAAAATCCCAGTATAGGCCTCTACGTCAACGATACCTTCACACATATGCAAGTCACCCATGCCATGGGCACTGATGCCCCCATACCATGACAGATGTGGGCTTTTGCACCTTTCACTGATAAAATGGATGGTTCTTTCGTCCATCCATTTTTCTCAAAAACAAGCTGAAACTCATCTGAACACAGCACATATCCACAGAGTTCCAGAGAACTCGGTGGCGTTTCTGCACAGAATTGATATATGGCTTTCTCTTTGCCTAATAGGGTTTCAAGTGACATTTTATGATGCAGCAGCAGACTGTGTTAAGTGACAGCAGTTTTCCAAAGTATTCTCAAGCCCATTTGGCCATATTTAACACAGTAACATGACAGTTTCTCATGCGCTGCTGTCTGAAAGCTTGAAGGTCACATACATTCAACAGTGGATACCATCACCTATTACCAATTCACCTGCTTATTGTTGAATGATTCAAAATGGTGTAACTTGAATATTCTATAAACCTTTCACTCTCATTTTGTCTCTGTCCCACCTTTTTTGAGTGTTGCAGGCATTCAATTCAAAATTTGTTTATATTCATAAAATACCATCAAGTTGGTCAGCCAAAACATTAAAAGTCATTTCTTTGAAATTTTGTCAGTGAAATAAAGGTTCAAGCGAATTAACAAATCACAAATTGCTATTTTTACTGCATTTTACGAAATGTTCTTTCTGGAAATGGGTTTGAACATTGTGCGTATTTGTATCATACGGCCCAATTTTTTTTATACTATTGAAAACAGTGATTCCAGTACTTTGCACTGTAATTTGGTTGTTTGACAGTTTTGAACAGTAGTACAAATACCGATAATGATTATGATTATATAGTCAAACTAGACACTTGCAGTTTTTGGCAGCAAAAGAAATCTTCCATGTTAGTGCAGCTATAGCTATAAACATTAACCACACAAAACAATGGAATGACATAGTAATGTACTTCAGGGAGTGTAGTCCTTCTAGTCATACCAAAAAAATGCAGATAACATACAGTGGGGTGAACTGTGTGCACCTGCGGCTAACACGCCTACCATAAACAGCAATAACACAAAAATGAACATGATTATATTGGCTAATTATATATTCACCACAGCACAGCACACACAGGTCTGTAGCTAAACAGTGTAGATAACTGGCATGGTTGGTGGCCGTAAGATGACTTAGCCAGTCAAGTTAGCCACTTAGGCAGTTAGCCAAGGAGCTTCCACAACTATTAACAAGCTGGCTAACTCACCTAAAAACCTTTAAAAGTCTCCCAACTGACTGCATGTTGTGTAGACTCTCTCTCAGGTGTTTATTTATAGTCAGTGAGGTTGAAACATCAAGAAGTTGATGCCTAGACACTGCTAAAATTAGCATTTCCTCAGTTTTGGAGGTTCAGTGCTGCTATATGAAGAGTCAACACACCCAAAGCAGAAGTGCTGAGGGTGCAAATTTGTCAAAGTTTATCAAAGTTCGATGTGAAATTTTGCAAGCAAAATATATTTGCCCTGCATTATTTGCAAAATTGGTCATTGCTGCAAATTTTATTGAAATAAATGTAATTGAGCTCACAAAGATTTGCTAACAAATGCAAGTGTGAGTGAACTATAGATTATTTACAGTCTGTATGTGTAAATATGGTGTTTGACATTGAGTATAATTTTTGTACGTGTAGATATGGTGGTCTCTGGTGTGCCGCGTGAGAACGGGATTTTGCATGCATCAGAGATCGCCAGCATGGCTCTGGATCTGGTGTCTGTCTGCAAGACCTTCAGAATCCCTCACAAACCCCAAACACAGCTACAGATCCGTGCAGGGATACACTCAGGCAAGAACACTCATACAAACACGCCTCATTTTAATGGAACTGTGGCAAAGTCTTAAACCGTAAACCTTTCTGTTTCCTCTGTGGGTAAAGTTTAATCTTCAGAAAGCACTGTTAGTGAAATCTTCTCATGTGTTTGCAGTGTTTGAGGGTAAACTTTAATGTGGTTCCTCAGGGCCTGTGGTGGCTGGAGTGGTCGGCACCAAGATGCCACGTTACTGTCTGTTTGGAGACACCGTCAATACTGCCTCCCGCATGGAGTCTACCAGCGAAGGTAGAACACACCAACTGCTGTTCATACTGCCACTCTTAATGATACAATCCACTCAGTTTACCCTCATAGTTGATCTGCTGAGACATGATTAGTGTCTGAAGTTGGCTGCTTTAATTCTTGCACTGAAGCTGCAAGGCTGATTGTAAATAATGGAAGGTTATAACCCACCAATAGATAATCCCAACCTCAGATGCTCTAGAGCACCAGATACCTACTATAAAATCAGGTGAACACAATTATTGGGATTTTGTCAGTTGTCTTCTGATTGTCCGTTGAATGTACTTCCATCCAGCAAATAATATCAGTCTGGTTAGAAACCCACAAATGCAAGTAGGCTGCTCTGCATACCATGACTAAGCCTTTCGGAGCAAGATAGTCTCAGAATTTGAAAAGCTTGTTAAATTTATGACATCTTTAAAAGTTGTTTAAGACTTTGCAAATACATTTGTCTCCAAAAAGTGAGTTTGTTCTGCCCCTTCATGTCATGATAGCATGTCAATCAAACGGTCCCTTCCTGTCAAAGTAGCCGATTCTTGGCAACAGAATGCACCAGACTCTCTGGCACATAAACCACATAAGCAAGTCTATTAGAGATTACTTTCCAACTCAACATTGTTTGAGGAAAATATGAAAATGTGTGATGATTCCAGAACTCTGTTAGCATCATGCTAATTGGTGGGGTATACTTGTAGCTACATTAACCTCATTGGACTAAGGACACAAACTTCAAACACCAAACATGTCTTATCTGTTTGACTACATTTGGCATAAGGGCAAAGTTTTCTTGAACTATCGACTTGTTAAATATTCTTGTGAACTAATAAATCTTCACACTCAGTAGTTGAAGTAGATGAAATGGTGTTTGATTGGTGTTTGTTGTTTACTATGCTTGGTGTTTAGCTCTGAAGATCCAGTGCAGCTCCAGTGCCTTTTATCTGCTGGAAGAGATTGGGGGCTACATGCTCACATGCAGGGGGGTGCTGCAGGTCAAGGTGAGGTGTATACACTCTATAGCAGCTCTTTTCCAGTCCTGGAGGGCCATCAGCTGCTTTGATGACCCCATGTTTGTTGGGTCAATTTATTATGCTCTAGAATTGTCCTGACCTGACTTGGATTAGGGCCTAAATTAAGCAAAAAAAGGTAATCATTCATTAAAATAAGTAGAAATATGTCATGTTTAGCTTGTCCGATGCAGATGTAGACTTGGAAAATCATATTATCTGACCAGATGATGCCTAAATGTTCACAAAATGTATGTCTTTTACAAGCATCATGTAAAACAATGTAATGTTTTTTACAAGCTTTAGATGTCTATGTTAAGTATAAAATGGCCAAAAATTGCAACAGTATTAGCTTATTGCCAACATACTAGCAAGTGGTCATGTTTAAAGGTTCAAAAATATGTTACAATTCAGTCAGTTTCCCAACATCCAACACATTTACTGGCTTTAGTCAATCATAAAAGTTTGTTCCACTAGTCCGGAAAATGGTCAGACCCCCCCCCCACCCTCAACACACACACCCACCAACACATTGTCAGTCTCTGGTAGGATAAGCATGAGCACTAAGTGAGGCAAAGCATGCCTGACTAGCCAAGAAGGACTTCTAGAGGAACGTACACAAGCTTTGGAATGCCATACCAGCAAAATACTGAACATGCTGTAACTTCATGGGTCAGTTTCCCAGGCCTAGATTATTTTAGTCTAAACTAAAAAGAATTTCCAATTGTGATTCAATGTCAAGGCAGCAATTTAGTCCAAGACCAAGCTTAATTCACATCCGGGAAACTGGCCTCTTGAGCAAAAGCAAGTTAAGATCAGTTTACACCACTGGATGGACACTATTGTTACCCATCGGTGGGTCCAGATTTCCTTTCCTCACTTATAGGGAAACAGAAATACGCTTGAGTGGATAAACATATTACTGGCCCGTCTTTATCTTTTTTTTATGTAGTTAGTGTTTAATGCTCATATTTGGTGCTCCTGCCCCTCCCTCTTTCAGGGTAAAGGGGACATGGTGACGTACTGGTTGGAAGGGAAGCAGCCGGCGATGGTCAGTAAGGAGAAGAGAGCAGAGCCAGTGCTGGACACAACAGACAAAGAGAATTTCTCCAACATCCCTGGAGTTATCACCTGCAATAACAACAACGACCTGCTGTTTGACCCCAACTAAAGCTCTATTGGAGCTGGATTAGTATCACCATCGGAGGCTGTATAATGTCATTTGTTGGGATTTGACTGGCAAATAGGCTCAAGATAAAGAATCTGTGTAATTTACCCAAATTCCCACAGATTTCAGGTCATAAGTCAAGGAAGTTCATAAATAATGTTCACATATGTGCTATACCACAGGACACACTTAATAACAATAACAATACGGTGCACAGATGTGCCTATTAGCAGGTTGTGCTATTTCATCAGTGGGCAGTGGATTGGAACAAGACTAATTTACAGACGGAGCTTTTAGTTTAGCCAATTACAGAAGACAATTCACTCTACACTGCAGATCCATACTGGATTAACATCACCATTGACAATTATTACTATAAGACTATAAAAACTACACATCCTATAGATTCATACTGGATTTAAATATCTCCAAAGTTACACCAAAATACAACAATTTCTAACAGATAATTTATTTAAATTATTTATAAAAATCACAATAAATATATCCAATGCAATACAATGTTCTTGCTTAACAGCAGGCTATGGTTGCAAATTTCAACTAACAGCACAATGGTTTTTAATACCTTGGTGTATTAATACAGGATCCAGTAGATGTGTGGTCAGATGTGTTTATATTACAGTGGCACTGAATGAAGCCAGTCAGATTTCTTTTTAAGAATAACATTTTTCACACATTCTTTATCTCTTAAACCATTCCTTAGCTGTCAGTGTCTCTGATCTGCTCCTCTGTATGTGTTTTATTATTTTAGCGTACTGTGACGTCCATCTACTACAAAACGCAGAGTGTTAAGATTTGTTTTCTGTAAACTGTATGGCTGTATTCACTGTAAAAAACATTAATAATAATGCCATGCTGTAGGCTTATCAGCAGCTGTTCATAATGTTTATGGTTGCTGTGTAAAGGCCAGTCTGTCTGTGCAAAAGTCTTTGACAAAAAAAAAGTCAACATCAAATCACTACTAACCTTTTAACCCTTGTAGTTTATGTCGCTGCTCATATTAAGCAAGATTTATAGTCATTTAAAAGATCATCTTGTAAGCTTTGATTGAGGCATAGTGACTTTTCCCGAGTTTCACTTGTGAACACTTGACAATAGAGGAGAAAACATTATGATTCATACTGACTTTAAGTACCTCATGGACCAGGTTGATCTTTTAAACAAGGTAAGCCTTCTTGGCAGTAAAAATAAGCTGGTTTCAAGTAAGTATTATATCAGTTTTTCTATGGCTGCAATTATCCGCATCTTTTTGGAGAAGACATTGCTTTTAATTGTGTGGCCACTAAATAAGAGTAGACAGTTTATGGATAGCTGTGATATCAGAACATAAATCACCTTTGACTGAACTTCAGATACCTAAAATATTGAATTAAATTATTGAATTAAAGCTGTCAAAGTTAGTGCATTAACGCAATAAAGTATTAATGTCACTAATTTTTTTTGTTAACAAATTTTACTTGTTTGACCCCAAACCATCCATAATGCAGGCCGAAGCTCAGCCACAGTGCTGTGTATGTCACGGACAGAATCCGTGACTGTAGAGCTCTTGTTCGAATACAGCTTTTAAATATCTTTTAAAGCAAAACCTTCAGCACCTTCAGCAGACTACACTGGACATAGCAAACTAGCAAAAGCACCAGCAAATCTGTAGCTAATAAAATACTAATTTTATAAAATTTCATGTTTAAAAATGTCAAAACAGGCAAATTCTTGTTTTATAATTTGTTTAGAATTGTGAAACTGAGTCACGCCACCACAATGAAATGATGTTGATTTAAAATGGAACAGATAGAAAGTGTACTATCCCACTTTACCTGATTGACTGTCCAGTTAATCAGCAGTGATTGTTAACATCGTTAATAGTGTTAGAATCTTTCATTTAACAATATAAGCGATCCAGTACTTTAGAAATGTGAATTCAGTGCAGTTGTGCATTTATTATCATGTATGTTTATTCACTGTGGCAATAAATAAATAAATAATGTTCTACAAAACAGAATATTTGAGTGGTTTTCCTCACAAACAAACATTGATCTACAGCCATGATTAACATCTGTTAACATGTTCTTCTTTTAAAAAAACGTAATGTGTCTAATAAGCTATACTATCGTCTCATCGCCCCATCTGACGTTGCCATGATAAAAGGGAACCCCAGTTAGAGCAGCGTCCATGATGAAACCATCTCTGAATGCCACGCCCCCACCGGTGTGTGCGACCACGAGTGTGTATGGCACACTCTTCCCCACACACTCCTGCTGTAACGCACTGAAACCCACCGGCTTCTCTGGTGCCCCCTTCAGGCCGCCGGATGCACAATAGTCCCTCAAATTCCGCAGAACTTTCTCTCTTTTTCCTACGTGGGTCTTCCCTGACCCCACTGACCCCCTGGAAGACGACTCACTGCTGCCCCCTACGCTGTACAGACCCTCCAGGTCCTCTGGGGACACTCGGCCTAGTCTGTTTTTCTCTTTTCTCTGGGCACAGCAGCGCCCCCTGCAGGCCTGGAACCTCAGCCATGGCCAAGGCCATGACCGGAACCCGTTGGTTTTCAGGGCGAGGATGATGACGACCAGAGCAGGAAAAAAGACGGCAGGGCCCAGAGCTATGAGGGGCACGGGGCCCAGTGCCTCACCCCTCGTTCCGGACACGGCGAACATGAAGCCGAAGACGAGGAAGATGCTGCAGAAAGCCACCGTCATCCCCACTCGAGGGTTGATACCGTCGGCACGCATTTCGTCTGATTTACTCAAACAGAATCTGATCTTGTTGATTCCAGTTTTGATTCTGTTCACTGTTTGAAGGTGAGGCCAGTCTCGTCTCTGAGCTGAGCCCCTCTTTTAAGCTCTGTTAATCACACATGTACTGCTGTATTGTTTCTATAGTGGGAGGAGGGGCTCCTCTTTTGAGTCTTGGTTCCATTCACATTAACAATGAATCTGAGCTGTGAGTCAGGAGGGAGGGATGTGTTCCTTTTCCTGTTTCAGGTGAAGGTTACTGGAGGTCGAGGCACGAGGCTCTGAAACTCTAGTGCTGCTCTTCGGCAATGTTCTCCACTGTTCAACAGCGGGTGAGCAAGTCTGATTCACAGACACACAGAGAGAGACAGAGAGAGAGAGAGAGAGAGTATTGTGTTGAATGAAAGCGTAACCAATCCCCGTCCACACATGCACATATATCTGAATGAACTCAAACAAGGTCTTTAAGGTGTAAAGTTGACAGTAAAATTGTTTACCTATTGTCAATATCGACACTAAATCAAGTGAACCAAAAACTACATCATTTTTTTGTAAGTTACTTGTGATTTTAAAAGTTTCTTTTAAATTAATTTTAGTTCTTTTTAAAAAAAAATCTGCAATGTTTAGACTATTTCACAGCTATTAGAAGGTTCTTTTCAATTTTTATACATTTCTTTACAAGTTACATCACACTTGTACTTACGTTACTTTACAGTTGAAGTTACTTTATAATTGTTAGAAGTTTACAGTTTCCTAATGTTTGAAAATCGACCTGTTTGGACCTGTTGAAACTCCTCTGGATAAAACTAATTTCAATGATTCCCTATATTTCTGTACCATAACCCAAAAGATGAGTTCACTGGAACAATCTTTACACAGAAAATTCTGCAATACAAATTTCTAGCAAGTAAAATGTTTAATGGAATAAATATTCCAATGTTTGGTGAACATCTCAGATTTACACTGTATACATTTTACTCCATTTAACTAAAGCATTACATTTACATAGACAGTTTCTAGAAAATGATCTTCATTCAATGAAACTGTCCAGCTAAGTTTACGGACACGCATGGTTTAAAGGGGTGGCCAGAGTAGCCAGTGCCCCCTCTGACCCCCCGCCTCTCGCTCGATGCTGCCACCCTGCCAAAACTCCCTCCACCCCAAGTGAAATTTTCTAGAACTGCCACCAAGTAAATACGATATATATTTAACCAGTAAAGCATAGTCACTTCAAATAAAATAAAACAAAAACCTATTTTTACCAACAGAAACCAAGAGCTATTGCTGTCATTTTGCTATATGATTTAAGTGCAATTACATAGTTATTACATAAGTATTAATAGATAATTACACAACTGCATTAACATTTGATTTACATTCTGTATAAACAGGTTTTTCTCTGCACTTCTAATTTTTTTCAATATGAAAAAAAATGGAAAGTGGAAGAACATAAAGGACATCTTTTCTTTCTGGCAAACAAAACTGTACATACACTAACTTATCAAATTCAAAATATTTTCTTTTCTACTTGTAAACACACGTGGTGTGGATTGAAAGTTTGGAATCTGCACTTTTCACACAATTTCTGTACTTCTTTCAATGCTCAAAGTACAACATTTTTGTTCTTGCTGGGAACAACTGTGACTTCTAAGGGCTAAATTAATAAAATAACACTAAAATAAATAATACTCACCTATTGCAAGTCTCCACAGGTGCATCCTGACGCATCCAGAGTGAGATTGTCTCGTGAAAAAAATTAAAATTGCGAATTGAGTAATAAGCGGAGTAGTAAGTGGTGCTGGGGTCCGTACTGTAGTCTGTCTCAGATGTCTAGACCACCTAATTAAACCTCTACTAACAAATACTTATTAAATACACTCTTATTCTTTCAGTGCGCTGAACTGTGTGGTGCAGAACTGATAAAGATTATCTGACCCCAACTGTGAGATTCAGCTTAAACTCTTCAGTCTTCATCCAGGGTCCAGACGTGGCTCCACCCACCCACCCACACCCTGATTCTAGACAAATATAGACTCATCATGTCTCTATATTTGTATCTGTACTTCAGCTAAATGCTGCCTTTGCCTCTCTGTGCCGCTCCCGCCAAAATTCCCTCACTCACTTATGCAATCAGTTGATCTACCTGGATTATTCCCGTTTTGTGTTGACACTGTGTTCTGCAGTTCATATGAAAATGGAAAATATTGGGCTGTTTTTAAATATCGTCACTGTCCAAAGAAAAACAGGTATCTCCAAAACGGCAACTTTACAGGAGACAGCAACAATGTTGTTAACGTTTAACTGAATTTAATGTAAAGAGATTTTATTCCAAGCTATTCTGAAGCATTTCAGCTGGTCTATTCATCATGAAATAGGCCAGCCGGTGTGCTCAGATTACATAGAAAAATAGCAATCTAAAAAAGTGGAAAAACATGTTTCGGTTATTTATTTATTTACTTTTTGGACAGCGACGATATGTTGATATACTCCATAACAGAAATAGAATATATTGCCCAGCTGCTGAATTCACCCCTGGGCCAGAAACAAAATATACACAGGCACAGGTTTGTTTTTATACAATGCAAAAAATGCATATCAAAGCGCCTTTGTGCAACAATAACATGTCCTAAATGTATTATATGTGAAACAATAATATACGTCAATGATATCATACATATATATCACTGCTGTTGGAACAAAACCTTGTACCTCCAAAATGGTAACTTTACAGGAGAAGGAAACAACATACTTCACTTTTAATGTAAGTCAATGGACTTTTTTCCAAGTAATTTAGGGACATTTCTTTTGGTCCATATATCATGAAATTTACACACAAAGGTAAAGTAAAGTAAAAAGTAAAGGGCAAAAAGTACTTTCAAATTATGAAAAAAATATTTTTTTTTCATATAAAAACTGAAAAATGACAAAAATGGAGATGTTTTGTAGCGACAGCAGCAATATATATATGTATACTAACTGGCTGAGGGAAACTGGTGGGAGTTAACAAAACCCGCTGATCTTCTGCCAACAGTAACACAAACAAACACCACCAAATGTGTTAGTAACATGTTTACTGACACAACTAACATAACACAGTCCTCACATTTCAACACACTGTAAAGGGCAATGGGCACTTTAAAATCCTGTAGAAACGCACAGCAGAACAGTGGTGCCACAATACATAAATATTTATATGCAATAATAATTTGTCCCATTTGTATTATTTATATATTACCTATATGAAATAATAATGAGCCATATGTATTATATTTATGTATATGTAATAAGAATTATCTAATCCTAATCTTAACAAGAAATGATTTAACTTTCAGTATTAAAAATGAAATATGGAGTTTTTATAAATAACACTTTACAAAGTCAGGACACACATTAACACACACACACACACACACGCACACACACACACACACACAAACAAACACTGTGCCCTGAGTGTGTGAAGTTCCCTGGAAAGCTGCAGTGTCCTCAGACGCTTCCGGCAAATTCCAAGGAGCGTAACAGTTTGAATTACATCGACCGACTGCCAGCAACACTAAAGAGCCAGACACACACACACACACTCACACACACACACACACACACACACACACGCACACACACACACACGCACACACCCACACAGACACACGCGCACACACACACACACAAGGGCTCCAGTGTCAGAGAGTGTTAGCAAGATCTCTGTCAGTTATCTGTTGGGCAGCCGTCGCTAAGCCTACACACACTCCCGCTGTCATCTACACATCACACACACACACACATTCTTGGAAATCCACTAGAAACACACTCACATAGAATAGTTTACTCGCTCATATAAACACATGCACTATGCAGGTAAACTACGTTTTCACAAGATTCCTAAAAATCTCTTTTCATCAGTTACATTCAAACTTTTGTTTGTTTCTCAACGTAAAAAAGCAAAGAACTTTTGCTTTTCATCATCTACGGTACATAATATCATTAAAATGTTCTGAGAATCTGGAGAAATCTCTGTATGTAAGGGACAAGACCAAAAACCAGTATTTGCTGGCTGTGATCTTTGGGCCCTCAGGCAGCACTGTATTAAAAACAGTGGAAATCACTGCATGGGCTCAGAAACACTTCTGAAAAACACTGTCTGTGAAAACAGTTTATGATGGTATAGGGGGCACTAGTGCACATGGAATGGGTGACGTGCACATCTGTGAAGGCACCATTAATGCTGAATGATATATACGTTTTGGCAACATATGCTACCATCCAAACGACGTCTTTTTCAGGGAAGGTCTTGATTATTTCAGCAAGACAGTGTCAAACCACATTCTGCATGTATTACAACAGCATGGCTCCATATTAAAAGAGTCCAGGTGATAAACTGGCCTTCCTGCAGTCCAGACCTGTCAACACTGAGAACATTTGGCGCGTTATGAAATGAAAATCATGACAAAGGAGACCCTGAACTGTTGAGCAGCTAAAATCCTATATGAAACAAGAACAGGAAAACATTTCATTTCAAAACTACAGCAGTGACTCCTCAGTTCCCAAACGCTTACAGAGTGTTGTTCAAAGAAGAGGTGATGAAACTCAGTGGTAAACAGGCCCCCCTCCCAACTTTTTTGGAATGTGTTGTTGGCATCAAATTCAAAATTCTAATTCAATAAAATTTCTCAGTTTGAACATTTGATATGTTGTCTTTGTAATATTTTCATTTAAAAATATGGTTTACATGATTTGATTCTGCACAGCGTCCCAACTTTTTTGGAAATGGGTTTGTAATGTAATCATCATGATTGTTGTATTTCAACTGTGCAAATACCCTTATTTGTTAGGCTTCGGTTGGGGAAAAAAGGATTAAACGGTTGAAATGAACAAAACAGCCCAGTCAGGATTGTTTTGTCTGTGGTATCTAGGTAGACACAGCTAATCAAGCTTTCCTAATGGTTTAGGAGTTCAGCAGCTGTGAGTTGTTGGGAATGGAAAACAGAGGCAGCAGCTCCATGTCAGACCTCCCACAGACAGGAGGACTATGCTGTCCCTCATGGCCACATGCTGAGCAGCTGAATCTCACTCTTTTGAAGTAAACATGTCCCAAAGTTTGAAAATCGTCACTACAAATTGTCACTACCGAAACACATATTTTGCACTTAAGTAAACTTTTTAGTGGTTTTCTTTTTGAATTTTAACCCAAACGTCTCCAGTTCCACCCGCTAGTTAGGATTCCCCCAATCACACCATACTACCAACGCTAAGAGGGCAAAGGCAAACACAGGCTTCCTCCGAGACCTACAAAACCAGCCGCCGCTTCTTTTCGAGCTGCCGCTCACGCAGCGTCATTGGACAGCTGAACGCGCTCGGAGCAGAGCGCCAACCGCCAGATCTGTTACGTCAGCTAACAGACACCTGCGCTGAGTAGCATGGCGTTGAGTGATAGGGGAGAAGGGGGCCAGCCTACCCACCCAGAGAGAGCGAGGCCAATTGTGCTCTCTTGGACTCCCGGCTATGGACGGCTGTAGCATCACCAGGGGCTGAACTTGCGATCTCCTGATGATAGGGCCAACGCTTAGACAGTTGCGCCACTCGGGAGCCACTTTTCTGTGTTTTAATAAAAATATTATGAATTTAACTGTGTACAGTTGTACAATTAGCTGTGTTTGCTAGTCGTGTACTGGTTAGTGTTTTTGAGATCTCAAAAGAGGTAAAATGGTCAGCACTGAAACAGATTAGATTGATTGTTTTGGTAGTGACAAGGATGTTGAAATGTTTGATCACTTATACTAATAAAATAAACATAATTAAGGCAATTAAGGGTCACTCAAAGCAAAAAGATTTTAGTCTAAAGTCCAAGTTCAGTTAAAAGTCTGAAATGTGTTTCGAACTCTGACTTTGAGCCGGTTCAGTAGGATGATCCTTATAGGTGACAGGAGTTTTGAATCCTTAACTTGATAATTAAAATCAGTGATATTGTGGGTGGAAAATGTACCAGCTTTGTAACTCGTCCTCGGTTCTGAGTTCTGATACTCCAATTCTAAATAGAGGTGATTCAGAGAGATGATTAAGATAAGAAACATGGCTGTTTCTGCAGCGTCGTCACTGACAGTCCTGGATCCGCACACTCAGATCGTGTAGCAGGTCTGTGTGGTGCTTCCGGCCAGCGGGCACCTGTTACATCACCCAGAAATGTGTTCTCTGCTACAGCAACATAACAGAGCTTAAATAACTGTTCCAGGATACCAATAGCAACAGAACGGCGACAACACGGCCGGACAAGCCTGCAGAGTGAATTATAGGGGTCAAGCTCATGGCACTCTTAAAGCTAACTTCAAAAAATAGATGCATCTCAATAAACTAAGCTGTTTTTAATCTAGCAGTTTGACAAGTTTGCTATTTCCTCCTTTGCAGATCAGCCAAGACATGCTGGGTGTCTGAAGCTGGCTTCTTTACTTTTGCACTGAAGCTGTGAGGCTTGTGTAGCTGAGAAGTGATGGAAGCTAATGTCCACAAACTAGTACTGAAAGTGAAAATCATCACATGTTGTTGTTCAGTATCACTAATAGACTTGATTATGTGGTTTCTGACCCTGTATGACTCACTGATACCTAGAAACTAAAGTAGTTATAAACACAGCTAAACCAGCCTAGCTAAAAACACAGCTAAACTAGTCTAGCTAAAAACACAGCTAAACTAGTCTAGCTAAAAACACAGCTAAACTAGCCTAGCTAAAAACACAGCTAAACCCGCCTAGCTAAAAGCACAGCTAAACCAGTCTAGCTAAAAACACAGCTAAACCATCCTAGCTAAAAACATAGCTAAACCAGCCTAGCTAAAAGCACAGCCAAGCCAGCCTAGCTAAAAACACAGCTAAACTAGCCTAGCTAAAAACATAGCTAAACCAGCCTAGCTAAAAACACAGCTAACCTAGCCTAGCTAAAAACAGCTAAACTAGCATGGCTAAAAACACAGCTAAACTAGCCTAGCTAAAAACACAGCTAACCTAGTCTAGCTAAAAACACAGCAAAACTAGTCTAGCTAAAAACACAGCTAAACTAGCATGGCTTAAACACAGCTAAACTAGCCTAGCTAAAAACACAGCTAAATTAGCCTAGCTAAAAACACAGCTAAACCAGCCTAGCTAAAAACACAGCCAAGACAGCCTAGCTAAAAACACAGCTAAACTAGCCTAGCTAAAAACATAGCTAAACCAGCCTAGCTAAAAACACAGCTAAACTAGCATGGCTGAAACACAGCTAAACTAGCCTAGCTAAAAACACAGCTAAACTAGCCTAGCTAAAAACACAGCTATACTAGCATGGCTAAAACACAGCTAAACTAGCCTAGCTAAAAACACAGCTAACCTAGTCTAGCTAAAAACACAGCTAAACTAGCCTAGCTAAAAACACAGCTATACTAGCATGGCTAAAACACAGCTAAACTAGCCTAGCTAAAAACACAGCTAACCTAGTCTAGCTAAAAACACAGCTAAATTAGTCTAGCTAAAAACACAGCTAAACTAGCATGGCTTAAACACAGCTAAACTAGCCTAGCTAAAAACACAGCTAAACCAGCCTAGCTAAAAACACAGCTAAACCAGCCTAGCTAAAAACATAGCTAAACCAGCCTAGCTAAAAACATAGCTAAACTAGCCTAGCTAAAAACACAGCTAAACTAGTCTAGCTAAAAACACAGCTAAACTAGCATGGCTTAAACACAGCTAAACTAGCCTAGCTAAAAACGCAGCTAAACTAGCATGGCTGAAACACAGCTAAACTAGCCTAGCTAAAAACACAGCTAAACTAGCCTAGCTAAAAACACAGCTATACTAGCATGGCTAAAACACAGCTAAACTGGCCTAGATAAAACCAGTAGCCGCAGCCTCTAGATTGAATTTTGTCTGTATTTTTGTCCAAGCAGACTTTGGTTGCATTTGTGCAAAACTTGCCTGTAAATTAGATTTTTTGCCAAATATACTATTAAAACAATACGTGTCCTCAGTTTCAGTGTTTTAAAAGAATTTAAAACATGTTAAAACAAGTCTTTTTTTCATAAATCAAACTGAACCCATATACAGCCATATGCACTTTGGGTGCCCCTGGTCAAATGATATTTAATTAAAAATAAGTTAATATAACCTCCTCAGAGAACACACTCTTGCACAAGTACTGTTTATTTGCTAAATTTAGCGTATTGGATAAAAACAAAACAAAAAAATGTTAATTTTGTTTTCTTCCAATATGTTAAACTCTGCAAATGAAAAGAAATTGTGCACAAAACTGTGCGGAATATTTAAAGTGTGTTCTCTGTGGAGGATGTGTTGACTGATTTTCACTAAGAAAACCAAAACATTGAATTTAGCCAGGGGTGTTAAACCAACACACACACACACACACACTCACACACACACATCATCTAAGCCGCTTATCCTCCTGGGTCGCAGGGGTTGTGGAGCCTATCCCAGCAGTCACTGGGCAGAAGGCAGGAAACACCCTGGACAGGTCGCCAGTCCATCGCAGGGCAGACAGACAGACATACACACTCACACCTAGGAGTGATTCAGTATCTCTAATTCACCTGACTGTGGGAGGAAACCAGAGCACCCTGAGGAAACCCACGCAGACATGGGGAGAACATGCAGACTACACTTCGATTCGCCTGGCTGGGGAATCGAACCCAGACCCTTCTTGCTGTGAGGCAACAGAGCCACTGTGCCGCCCTTAAACCACATAACAATACAATGTTTAGGTTATACGTTTACTTAATTTTGTGCAATGTCATATTTATTAATGTAATATTGTAGAGAACTGACACTGTATCTCTATTTTTATTTATTTTATGTTTTTATATATTTTTTGCATAATCGTTTCAGAATTTCATGAGGAGTGCACCAATGAAAATGCTTTTAAAATGACTTAAAATACAATTTTGTTGCATAAACAAACATTAAAGAGTTATAAATGTAAAGTTGTAAATGTTGTAAAGTTCCTTAAGGGTTTTGTTCAGCCAGCGACAATATATTTATTAACGAGTAAATAATGTGGACATTTAAATTAAAGTTCCACTTTTTTAGTGCAGAATAGACTTTTTACATTTCACAAAAATAAACAATACATGCATCAGTGCCTCGGCTATTTATGGCTCAACTGATTAAAATGCGTCAGTCTATGAAAGGCTTTTAGAAGTGGACGTCTGGTTCCTATCACCACCACTGTGAAAAATTCTGACTCTGTAAGTTTCTCTAGAACAGAGCATTTCACACTAAATCACTCTGAATGACTCTGTTTACATTTTAATAACTAAGTTATGCAGATATAAAAAAAAAAGAAGAAGAAAAAAGTCAACATAAATTAAAAAGTACTGAAACAAGGACAGAATATAAGACTGAGGGTTGGTTTTCTTGTCAGGGATTAAACCTAAACCTGGTCCATGTTTTACTTTCAGTGAACGATCTCCATTCAGAGAAAGAAATTAGAGAAAGATAGAAAAAAGACAGAGAAAGAAAACATAATATAAGAAAAAAGAGAAAGAAAGTAAGAACAAGAAAAAATAAGAGATAGAAACTGTAAGGACAGAAACTAAGGAAAGAGAAAGCAGTAAGAGAAAAAGAGGGAGTGAGAGAAGGAATGAATTTGAAAGAAGGAGGAAATAAAAAAGTGACAAGGTAAGGAAAGAAAATGAAAGAGGGAACATAAGGATATAAAGAAAGATGAAAGAAAATGAAAGGGGGATCGAGATAAACAAAGAACGGTGGGTGAAACAGAGAAAAAGGAAGGAAACAAGAAAAGAGTATAAATGTTAAAGAGTTATAAATGTAAAGTTGTAAATGTTGTAAAGTTCCTTAAGGGTTTTGTTCAGCCAGCGACAATATATTTATTAACGAGTAAATAATGTGGACATTTAAATTAAAGTTCCACTTTTTTAGTGCAGAATAGACTTTTTACATTTCACAAAAATAAACAATACATGGCATCAGTGCCTCGGCTATTTATGGCTCAACTGATTAAAATGCGTCAGTCAAGAAGAACAGATCAGGCTGAGAGCACGTACACAGAGAGAGAGAGAGAGAGAGAGAGAGAGAGAGAGAGAGAGCATAGTTTACTCATAAATCACTGCATTAAAACAGTTTTAAATATAGCTGAAATGTGGTTAAATATACAGTTAAATATAGTTAAGCCTTGCATAGCCCAACACAGAGCAAATGTCAGAGGTAGAGAAGAGAAAACAGAAAAGAAGAGGACGGTGTGTTTTGTTAAAAAGCGAAAAAGGAGCTCAGGTGTTCAGAAAAACGCAACAACACTCAGCTAGAGCTGGAGGAGCTTGAGCAGCTGGAGCATTGAGAGAAAGAGAGAGAGAGAGAGAGAGAGAGAGAGGGAGAGAGAGAGAGAGAGGGATGGGTGTCCTGCTGTGGTGTGTATGAGATGTGCCCACTGCAGCTGATTCTGTGAGTGCACAGTGAATATGATGTTGTTAGACTCGCTGAATTAAAGTCCAGTCCAGCGTCTCCGTCTGACACAACTGTAACACACACACAGTTACTAAACAGTCATCTCCATTTACTCCTATTAAAGCTGCAGTTTGTAAGAGTTTGTTGTTAAAACTTAAAGAAGTGTCGTTACTGAGCCTCAAATGATCTAAAAATCAACACTACACTGATGAAGATATGAAGACAGTAGTAGATAATTCACTCACATCCTCAGAAGACGCTCCTTCACCAAGTTTAGACTGAGTTCTCTTTGAATTCTCTTTCTATCAGCAGATTTATCCACTTGGGGAAGGGGGTCGAAGCACAACCCATAGCTACAACCCCAGACGTTTCATGTAATTACACATTTCCACCAGAGAGGTCTCCAAATTACCAAATCTTACACAGTGCAGCTTTAAAGAGCAGCAAACCCACTGACTCAAACACACTTTAATAGAAGCCAATGGGAAAATGTTTCAGCAACTGACTTTTGCTACGACTATTCTTTAGCTACAGGGAGACGTGCTGAAATTATTGTGGTTATTGACCATAAATTACATTTGCGTTAGAGAGAGATTAGGTCAAAGGGCTGCCATCGACTTTTCTGCATAATTCACTGTTTGAGATGTAAACATCTCTAACATGAGCAATTCAGACTGGTTTGGTATGAAATGGTTCAGATGTCTTTACAGTGGTGGTGATAGGAACCAGGGGTCGCCATGACTACAACACAAATATTGACATTTTATTTACTATCCAAAAACACCAGTGAACCTACACGAGTCTTCTGAGTTTATATGGAATGTTGATGATGGTAAAATAGTTCTATGAAAGGCTTTTAGAAGTGGACGTCTGGTTCCTATCACCACCACTGTGAAAAATTCTGACTCTGTAAGTTTCTCTAGAACAGAGCATTTCACACTAAATCACTCTGAATGACTCTGTTTACATTTTAATAACTAAGTTATGCAGATATAAAAAAAAAGAAGAAGAAAAAAGTCAACATAAATTAAAAAGTACTGAAACAAGGACAGAATATAAGACTGAGGGTTGGTTTTCTTGTCAGGGATTAAACCTAAACCTGGTCCATGTTTTACTTTCAGTGAACGATCTCCATTCAGAGAAAGAAATTAGAGAAAGATAGAAAAAAGACAGAGAAAGAAAAGATAATATAAGAAAAAAGAGAAAGAAAGTAAGAACAAGAAAAAATAAGAGATAGAAACTGTAAGGACAGAAACTAAGGAAAGAGAAAGCAGTAAGAGAAAAAGAGGGAGTGAGAGAAGGAACGAATTTGAAAGAAGGAGGAAATAAAAAAGTGACCAGGTAAGGAAAGAAAATGAAAGAGGGAACATAAGGATATAAAGAAAGATGAAAGAAAATGAAAGGGGGATCGAGATAAACAAAGAAAGGTGGGTGAAACAGAGAAAAAGGAAGGAAACAAGAAAACAGAAAGAGAGCAGAAAGAGAAGCAAATGAAAGATAGAGAAAACAGAGAGAATGAGAAAGGAGAGAGAGAGAGAGAGAGAGAGAGAGAGAAAGAACGAGTGTGTTTGTTGTCTGTAATTAGAGGAATAATCAGGCTGTGGAGAGAGAGAGGATGGAGCCCCCCCGTCTGAAGTGCATGCGCTAATTAAATGCGTGCCCACCGTTACGGACCACAAAAGGGTCCTTACAGGTTTCAATCAATCATTTCATTAACATAACACAAAGAGGCAGAGAGAGAGAGAGACAGAGAGAGAGACAGAGAGAGACAGAGAGAGAGATCAAAGACTCTTCCTGGGTTTTTCGAGCTGTGTTTCATGAATCAGCCTCTATGAGAGAAACACACTCATCGTCATGACGCTCACAATTTTGTGCATTTATGATGAACTTAAACCACCTGCAGGAAAAAGACCCTCGTCTCTCCAACGCAGCGGGGTCAGACTGCTGAATGGAGCACACAGCAGTTTTAGGAGCGCCTGAAGGGATTGTGGGACACAGGACTCTCTATTTCACTGTATTTACTGTGTTTGCTGATCCACTTTAACACTGAAACATAACCGTAAACACAACAACAGCAGCTGCTAAAGAAACACGACATCAGCAGTAAAGGGGCCTAAATCAAACACAGCTTCTGCCCCTGCTGTTTGACTTTGTGCGCCATCTGGTGGTTAAAATAAGCACGTCACACCTTCCATTACCACTCAAAGAACAGGCCTCATTCATCCAATACCTCACGTTTTTTTTCTTGTATGTGTTTTTGAGAAAGATGCTGAGAAAAGTCTACGTTATACTACTGACATGTTCTCAAACCTTGTGCTCTTGAGTGTGTAGATTCTGTTTTTACCTAAGAACAAATCCCAGATAAGAAAACACCGGTGAACGTCAGAATCTACGGTGGCCGAGAAAACCCAACAAACTGCAAATAAAAACGAGCTGCAAAACTCAGAAAGCACTTTCATCAAAATGACACAACGCTACATTTCACAAACGTGCTGCAAATACAGAAACACATGCAACTCCAGAAACGCTGCAAAGTCAGCCACAACACAATGGAAATGTCTCTGGACTCAAAGGGCTGAAAGGGGATGAATTATGATGGAAAATCACTGACAGAAGTAGATCAGACTGCGGACACTTGGACCCTCACACCCCCAGTTCATGGTTAACCTGGATGGCTAGTTCGCTGTCTGACATGCCAAAACTGTAGTGTGGCAGTTAATCTGGTGTTACTAGTTAAATGTTTACAGTTACAGTTACAGGCTGCCCTGTATTGTGCCTCACTGAAAAAGGAGCCAGAGCTGAAACACTCTTTATAACTTCAGCGTGAAGGGGCGGGGCTAAAGTTCTATGGACTGAATTGGTGTAATATGTAAATGTATTGGTTTTCATGACATCACAGAAACAATGAATTCAACAGGAGCTGGTGAATGATGTTTTAAACATTAACAGCGTTTACACTGTTGAAGTGCATCACAGAATCCAATATAAAGCTTTAAAGCTTTGAACGGTCAGGCACCTGCATATGTTGTGGATGTGCTTTGTTGTTATGTATGTCTCAGTCACTTTTATCTGTTCCGCCGTCTCGTCTCAAACAAAAAGGGGATCGTGCTTTTTGCTGTCGCCACACCAAGACTTTAGAATGGCCTCCCAAGTATCATTGGGTGACTGTTTTTAAAACCAAGCTTAAAACACACTTTTATCGATTAGCATTCAGCAGCTGTTGAACTGTAGACTGACGTCGGTACAATGCTGTGTGATTGTACGGTTGTGGTGTTCGGAAGGTGGGAATCTTTTTTGTGTTTTATTGTAAAGTACTTTGGTTTTAAATGTGCTATACAAATAAAATTTACTTACTTACATACATACAACATCAAACTCTACTATTCCATAAATAAAGTGAAGAAAATTCAGAATCTGTAAAAAGTGTACTTAAAAGCATTTATTAAAATGTAAAGTATGCACAGTAATCTGTAATAAGCCGAATAACAAATATTCACTTATACAGCAGAGACGGTTTGATGCACACTTAAAAAGTGATGCACTGAATTTACTTGATTCAAATTACACACTTGTTTCCACATTAATGAAATAATTTATGTAAAGACATTTTTTTTAATTCATACAGAAACTGCAGACACATTTGAATAAGACTATATCCTGATAAGATTGTATCCTGATAAGATTATAGCCACATGCGTTTACACTTGGTAGTCAAATGTGTCTCTGGTTTATTGCTTTGCGGGACGAAATGTGCAAATCCGCTCATTATGTCTCCAACTGTTTATCCGTTCAGCCTCTTCCTGCCTTTGCTAAAGACAGTTGCTGCCTTGAAATTTTTAATTTTGCATGCCGTTGTGCATTTCTTCAAACTTACAGGAACCATGTGAGACTTCCATGATTATCTTCTGGGAGGGGTTTCGGTTGTCGTATGTGTCTTGGAGAGGCAGATGTGTTTACACTGCTATAAAGTGGCTCAAATACATCTCAGTCCACCTCCTTTAGTGGTTCAAGTGATTGAATTTATATGGGTTTTAATTGCGTCTTTGGTGCGTTTACACTGGCATTTTTATGTGGCTTGGACTTAAATATAATCCTGATAAACCCAGAGCGTCTTAACTTCAGTTTAACCGTCTGTTTCTATTGTTTTATGCAGTGATGGTCAGCACAGCTCACTATAACCAGCATAATGACGCTCCATTTATCTACACTGAAAACGGTGCTTTGATTTGTGAGTTTTTTTCTAACAGCGTTTAAAAACCCCAGAAGCTGCAGACTCGATCTCCACCGTTCCTCTGATTACCTTCGTGTGTTAATGTTGATGATGAAATATTACAGTGATGGTGGTGAATAATGAGGAGACGGAGCTGAACGTGTGTCTGTTCATTAGGAGGAATAACATTAGCTCGCTCGGCTAAAGCGTTTGGGAAATGGAGACTGAAACTGTGGAACTGAGACTCCATATTCTTCACTCTCAGTTTATCGCGCTTTAGTTTTACTTGACTTTCTTTACACCACTAACGGTAGCTAACGTCAGCTGTCTGACTAACTAACGTGATTACGTGTTTACGTTTCAGATGGTTGGTTGCCAGGAAACAGACACGACAATCGAGTAAGTTAAGATTTCCTAACTCAAGATAAGATGCTGTAAGATAAGATTCCTAAAGATCAGATTTGCTTCTGTAATACGAATTTGTGAAAAATCTTATCTTGACCTGTCAGATCTTAACTTAAGACAAAAAGATAAGAATTTTCTGTAATACGGCTCCTGATACTCAAGACACATTAAGTATCCAGGTGTAAACAGGGTCTAGGTTTTTTCAGGGTTGTACTGCTGCATCATTTAAGGTGGAGTGGAAAATGCAAATAGGGAGCCATCATCTGACTCCAGAACGTAACTGTGGCACCACTTAAGGTGGAGCGGAAAATTAGAATAAGTAGCTGGCAAATTTCAGCCTCGTTGTTCTCCAACAGGATGGTGTAGGTCACATATTAGATCAAACACAATTAACATATGGCCACATAAACATCCAGCTGATCATCTATGTGCCTGCACTCCACAGGAATTCAACAAAGAGGTGGTCATGTGAAGGCACTGCTGGTAGTCCACTGTTTCGGGACATGAATATCAGTGTTACAGGGGTGTTCAATTCATGACACCACATCATTTAAAGTCCAGTTCAGTCCTCCACAGCGCTTTCATACTGGAGTACTGCTCTTCACGTCTGCATGTTCGCCCTCTTCTCCAGCTCCCACTGTGCTGCGATCCGAGTGCCATAGATCACGTAGCTCCAGGACAGAACCACGATGGCCAGCAGAATCTGATGGAAAGAGAAACACAGCCTGTTAAACTGGATAGAAGTAAAAAACAATGTACGTTAAAGACTGAATAACAGAGCTAAAGCCTTACGTTACAAACGCTTATCTCTAAAACTTAGAACCTGTAGTGAAGCAGCCGGCTGCGTCCAAAACCACATACATTACATCACGAATGTGCCGGTCGCTCATTCTAGCCGTAAACGTACAAATGTTTATTGCAGAAACCTTTAGCCAGTGATGCATCAGGTGTCGCTCAAACAGACTGGAACCCAATCAGAACCATATAAACAGTGACAAACCGGTAAACAGATAATGGCTGCACGTGTGCTAGAACTGAGAAAACTGGAAAGGTTCTAAGTTCAAACATAAAAGTAGCCAATACATCATAAATACAGGAATAATATGAGGTTAAAGTGTTTAGTTAACAGTTTGCAGACTTAAGTAAAAAACTAATAATTAAAAAATGAAACAAGCCAAAACAACCATCAAACAAAAACAGTCTCTGTAATTTCGTGTGTTCGATCATTCTGATTTGGATTTGGCTCTTTGATTTAGCCTGTTGCTCCTGATGGCTGCCTTTTCTGGGATTCTGGCAGTACAAGAATTATATGAATGGTAAGAACTAAGTAACAGTAAAATAAAAACAATTTAATATTTATAAACTGAATAGTTTGATGAATTTTCCAAATTCAGCTTTAATGTGCCAGTATTTAAACGCATAACCGGTTAGTCAATTAACTGAAAAAAGAAAACTGACAGACGAACCGACTGTAGAAGTAACCATAAGTTACAGCTCTAATGGTGAAAAGTTAATATAATATTTATAACGGTCTTTGAAGTGTTATCAGCTTTTGACCCTGAATGAATCTCACTGAGCTCCCTTCTCTACACAGTGCACTGATAAGGTCATTAACTATGGCTTCTACACCAAACAGTGGACTGAATGTTGGCTGGAGAGTCAAACAGCTTATGGCTGAATATAAATGGCTTTCTATTCACAACACAACGCACTGTTTGACCTACATTCTTAAAATGACCTACATTCTTAAAAAGATGGTTCTCTAAGCATTCTAATAAAGGGAATGGTTCTATTTAAGCCATGAGTTCTATATAGAATAGTATGGTAAAATGGTTCTCCAGATTGACGGAGACTGTGTTGTTCTATCTAGAACATTTTTGAAAAAGGTTCTATATGGCAACAAAAAAAGTTCTTCTATTGTTACTGAGCTTAAAGCCGTGATAATAACAGAACCCTTTATGGTGCTACATAGAACCGTATACAACACATTCTCCATCACTCTGAATGAAATGGTGAGAATGGTTCTATATAGAAGACCTGAGTTGTTTTCGCTGGAAATAACGGTTTGGGTTCTTATCTTCTGTTCCTGTCAAGACAATAAAGGAAAAAAAACCCTCACCAATTCAGAAACTCTTCTGTAGGTCTGAAATCCTGAACTACATCAAAAATTAAAACACCTGGCAGAACAAGAGGCTTAAGTCAGCTTCTTGCTCGAATTTTCCCGTTCCACCTTAAATGGTGCAGCACTTACCGCACTTCCATTCTGGCGCCTGAGGCGTTTTATCAGTAACTGCTGCATCATTTAAGGTGGAACGGGGTCATTCGAACAGCAGCGTGGCGAATTACAAGCTAACTTCGTGTGCAGAACCGATATATTTGCATTAATTAAGGCAGGGGAACGTGTTACAGGCTGCTACTCTGGAGCAGCGATCCGTTTATGTGTCTATAATGTCCAAACACTCCGAAAAGGCCAGGTTTTAATTAACCGGCGATGCTAACCGCTCATACTAAGAGCCGCTATGCTAACTGGCTGAGAAGTTAGTGAAAAGAGGCAAACTGAACATTTCAGAAACACTCACGACTGAAAACACTCTGTCCAGGCAGCGCCGGCTGACAGACAGCATATCAACAGCGCTGCTTTTATTTAGGCAGAGAACAGAAAAGTAACACGGCGCCGTTTAGACAGACAAGCTAATCTCAGCTGAGCGTCTCAGAGCCGACGGTAAACAAACGAGCGGCGCACAGCGGCTTTACCGCCGCCCAGTGGACACAGCGGGAACTACAGATAAACAAAGAACACTCCATATTTTCTTTTTACCGTTCCGTAAAAAAATAACACAAACATCATAGACAGCTGGTCTATTTATGACATACGTGTATATATTAGTGAAAAAAAATGCTCTTTATCCTTACAGAACGTTTTAAGTAAATCGCTGCATCTTACATCACCGCGTTTGCAGGTGAGTTCACATTGAATCAGCCATAAATTCTAAAATATTGGGTATATTTTAGAATTTTAGGCTCAATAAATTACCGTGAACATTTTTTTTTAAATTCAAAAACGTGTGAATGATTTGAACAATCATGTTCAGGGTTAAATGTACAGCTCCAGATTTATATATATCTACAGATTTATATTCAACCGATTCAAATGAAGGGCGATACATATACATCCGCACATCAATAACAAATTAAAATACAACTAAAACTCATATAAATGAAAAAAACACGACAACAACAACAATAGTAATAATAATAATAATAATAATAATAATAATAATAATAATGATGATGATGATTATGTTTTACCAGTATATAAAGTCACACATTCGTATGATCCGTGTTACTCAGTGCAGTGTTTTAATAATTTTATTTAACAGGAGAGATTTTCAGCTTTTTGTTCTGTTGTATTTATGATAAGGAATCATAAAAGAATTACAGGTCATTGCCAAATTGCCTTAAATGAGGAACCGATGCCGTGACTCTCTGGATGGTTGTGTGTTTTAGTAACAAGTAACACTCAAATCTCTGCGCTCAGAGAATTCACAGAAATAATCAGTTACAAAGAATAAATGTATTTATACAGGTACAGATGTAAATAAGGTGTAGAAACAATGTAATACAACAGACATGAACGCAGAAACGAAACGCTGTCATACAGTGTAGATGTAATTTAACCCCGAAGCCACTAGAGGGCGCAGGCACGCTGCAGTTCACTCCTCCCGAGCGGCAGGTGGCGCTGCGGGCTCCGCGGGCTCGGCTGGGTCCTCCGGGTCTGTGCTGCTGTTTTCGGTCGATGGCTTTCCTCAGTAGGTTTAGCCGATGACTCTCTTCACTCTGGGCGGGTTTTTCTGTCCATCTGCGCTTCGTTTTGTCGGATAATCGCAGTTTTGCGCCCTCTGCGCCCCGATGGACGCGAACAGCGGCGCGGATGGAGAGTTTAGAGCCGTTTTAAGGCGGAACTGCGGCGGGAATCCGGACCTTCTGAGGAGGCTGTGTTAGCGCGGATGCTAACTCGGACGGTGAGGGAGTGTTTAGCCTTCAATAACCGACAAAACAATATCAGAGGAAACATCAGTGACGGGCTCAGATCTCCTGAGTATGAGGTGCTGATCAGGTCACTGAGTGTCGGAGGAACCATCAGAATAGAGCTTCACTACCGAGCCTGAAATCGGCTTCCTACTCGCCAGATTCGTGTTCGAATTCCCCCTTAAACGGTGCAGCAGTTACATTGCGGCGCATCAGAGTAACCGCCGTACCATTTAAGGTGGAACGGGAGAATTAGAATAAGAAGCTGACTTCAGCTCAGTGCTTTACTAACTGTTCACCTGGGCTCTGTGATGGTCACGTTCAGCAGGCTGGATCAATACAGCTGTTATAAAACGACAAACATCAAAATAAATGTTCTGATCAATTTCAGTGTTTTTAACTGTTCTTAACTGTCCAGATTAGCTGGAACGGCGGGCAGAGACGGTTCTGGAGCTGTATGAGGCTGAACTGCAGTGCCTCAGTAATGGGAGGCTTTTCAGGTGCTATCCAGAACACAAAATGTGGTCATTATTGATTAATACAGCTAGTTATCCTGAGGGATACTGTCACTGGTCACTTTATCAGGTCCTCCCACCACTCAGAGTGGGCAGTATCATAATACTTCACACGGTGTGCATCAAAATATTTAGTTTTGTGAGATTTGATAAGACCAAAAAAAACCTGTCACATCAACATACTGTAGCAAACCTACAACTCTAGTGATTTTTAGTGTTTCACGTACTGTACTGCACTAAATCCAATCAAACAGATCTAATCATGCTTTCCTTGTAACAAAATGTGCAGTTGGTCTGGGTTCTTTAAGTACCGCTGATATCCACGATGTGCTGAAAAGCATCATGATAACGATAAAATATAATCATATTGCTATCACTGCAGTGCTGAGGATGATCCACCACCCAAATAATGCCTGCTCTGTGGTGGTCTTATGGAGGTCCTGACCTTTGTTTAACAGGGTAAAAGAGGCTAACAGGTTACATATGGATTACAATGTGTTACTTGTAGTGCAACTATATGGTAAGTGGATCTTCTCAAACGGACACTGTGTACGTACTTGGTAGGAGTATCTACTAAAATTGTCAGTTAGCATATATCTCTAAATTAATGCGGTTTTATACATAATATTATAGAAATGTAGTTTGTGAGTTGCAAGTTTCAGGCTTGTTAATTTAATAATGTCTAATTCTGTTTCTCAGTGCCAGTGCTGGACAGGATTCCTGACTAAGTTTCAGACAATACGTAACACACAGACGTGCTTCACAATGTTGGTTAACGATGGTTTAATTAATCCTTGTGTGCACAAGAAAATGTGGTATGACGGCTGTGTATTGGAAATATTCATGTGGTGTGATTTATTTGTTCTAATTAAGCAAAATGTTTAATCATAAGTGACTGGGGGGTTTACTTCCATCAGTCCCCGATTGGTCAGGAGCTCGGCCATGATTCCTCCAATAGCTGTTTATGATCCTAAATCCCAGACTAAACCTGCCCTGGAGCAGGTTATTCATGCAGTATGAGTTACTGTGGTGATGCAGCCTGGTAAGAAGTGGTCCACTGTCATGAGACAGAAAATACAGAGTTAGACTGAGCCAGAAATGTTGCTTTGTGAGACCCCTGGAAGCCCATTTTGTATTTATTTTCGTGTTTACTTTGCTCCAACATACTTAATTGAACGGGTTAGTTTGAATGAGGTTATAAAAGAGCAAGATGTGCAGTGTATGTGGTCTCTAGGACTGAAATGAAGCACCTGTTTCTTTAACTGTTTCAATTATATCTTTCACCATGGAAGTTTGCCTGTGTAACGTTTGTGTTTATATTCATATATTTTTGTTGTCTTGAAGATGATGACGCCCACAAAGATGAAACTGCGCGTGAGGAAGAAGGAGAGTGGGGCGAAGTCCTCGCGGCGCCTCCTGGCTGAGACGTCGCCAGACTCCAAGTGTCCAATTTGCCTGGACCGCTTCAACAACGTGGCGTCCCTGGATCGCTGCCTGCACCGCTTCTGCTTCCGCTGCATCCACGAATGGTCCAAAAACAAAGCTGAGTGTCCTCTGTGCAAGCAGCCGTTTCGCTCCATATTCCACTCCGTCAAGGCGGAGAATGACTTTAAAGAGTTCGTGCTGGCGCCTGTAGAGAATGGACCAGCAGCGGCAGCTGCTCCCCCTGCTGCCCAGATAGACATTGGCGCTCCCCCTGACCGAGTTCGTCGCCCGAGGGCGCCGCGGGGCGGGGAGAGGAGAAGTCGGAGGCACCAAAACCCAGCCACTACTGCCTCCTCGCTGGACCTGAGGTTGGAGAATTTGACAGAGGGGATGGAAGAGACAGTGGGCCGAGAGCAAGGTGTCCACCACATGATGCTTCGATTGACGGAGCGCCGGCGCTCACGAGGTGAAGAGCGCAGCCTCCGACGGCTACGGGACCAGGATGTTGTGGCATTCCGGCGGGCGCTGTACCGGACAGGCGTACGGGTACGCAGTGGCGGCTGGGACAGTGGCAGGCAGCGGGACGTCTCAGCAGCCCACCTGCGGCGCAACCCAGCCTGCCTGCGGCGGCTGCTGCCGTGGCTCCAGCGGGAACTGACGGTACTGTACGGTTCCCACGGCTCACTGGTCAGCATCGTTCAGCACATCATCATGTCCCGCATCACGCACTATGACATGGACGATGCTGCCATTCGAGATGAGCTTCGCCCCTTCCTACTGGCGCGCACTGACCACTTCCTGCATGAGTTGGTCAGCTTTGCACGCTCCACGCTCTCCATTGAGGCTTACGACCAGCAGGCTGTCTATGAGTGCCCAGCCCCCAGCTACGAGGAGGACAGTGGCTCTGACTCGTCCATCATAGCCATCTCAGAGGTCTGACATATTAATTCAAAATGTCACGATCAGTGTTTTCGAATTCTGATCTGCACTTGGAAAGAGAGGTCAATTCACTGTGTCTCAGTTTTAACATGTCAAATTGCTTAATCTCTTGTTCTGCGAGTGGTGATGTGGTCTGTGCAGTGGCCTCTACATACTGTGTTTAAAGTTGGGCTGCAACATTTGGTCGTTAGTTGTCAATAAGCTTAAGGATAATATGCTTATAACTAAAGGTGCTTGTTGATAAAATGTGTTAGTGCTTGACCTGATTTTGACGTCCCCGCACTATAATGTTAACATGATATACGCAGCCACTTCGACACACTGCTGTGCAGTACTGGAAGTGTTGGTGATTTTGGACAGATTCTACATACAAAACTTTGATTGATGATTGTTGCAAAAGTAGAGGTAACTGCAGAAGTCGTAGTGGTTTGATCAGTGGAGATGTATTGATTACAGGTATTAGATATGCACCGGTATGGGAATTCTGGGCAAATGGTGATATACAGTCTGTTTTTATGCATACACTTAATGTAGATATTATAGCACGGTGACCTTAGAGTTGTCTAAACATTCTGCTCTTTCAAAACACAATTAATGTGTCATCAAATAAAGGTTAAATATCAGTCTGATGCTGATATTTAATTAATTTTTTAGCCAACATTTTCCAGTACAGATATGATTCCAATGTTTAATAGAAATAATTGTTGGTTGTGGCTCTAGTTTGGAGGTAACTGCAAATTGCCAACCTTTTTGTGTAAATGAAATAAAACTTGACATAATAATGTATGTTTACTGTCTGCAGCAGATAGTAGACTAACCAAGAAGCACTGACATTAATAACATAAATGTGGAATGTAATCGAGCCAGTCAGCATTTTATATTTTAAAACAAGCCAGCTTATTGGTTCATGGATGCTGATAAGACTGACTTCTTAAGTATTGTAATGTGTTATTGAATTACATGGAGTTGTTTGATACTCAGTAGTATTGAAGTAATTCAATTGGTACCATGGACGTATCACATTTCGAGCCTGACCATATATGTATTTATAAAGCAAAATGTAGGCACTACAACTGAATCCACCTGTATTAGAAGGAAGACATTTATCACATTAGCCCAGTGCTGCCTAAATATTCTGCTCTTCCAGAATGTGTTTAATCAGTGAATGGTTTGATATGTAGGTCAAATCTCAACATCTTTCTAATGGCGTTAAAATATTAAAGTGTGTGTTTATATATAATATCTCTAAACTATACTTAATAAGTTTAACTGCAGTTAAAACATACAACTTATTCCCTGTCTCTGGTTCTTCCTGTAGGATGATGATGACAGTGAGGAAGCAGACATCACCGAGGCCACTGAGGAGCGTGTTCCACCTGTTCCCATGGCAACAGGTGGTGAGAGTTCACTCAGCCAGTCTGGCTGGGACGATGAGACTCCTGGCCCTTCCTATTCCACCCTCTTCCCGTCTCCCAGCCAGTCGCAGGCAGAGGGGGCAGAGCCTGCTTGTGATGTGGTTCAGGCAGATGAGGTGGGCCGTGCCAGTGGAACAGCTGGCCCTCATGAAGATGAGGAGGAGGAGTGTATGATTGTGGGTTATGTGAAGCCAATGGCTGAGCGGACTCCGGAGCTTGTGCAGCTCTCCTCCGACTCCTCAGAGGAGGAGCAAGAGGCAGTTGCCACGGAGATGGCAACAGCTGCCACGGTACCAAAGGCGGAAGCCTCGTCATCCCAGGCGCAGGCTCCACTGTCCCCTGAGTCATATCAGAGACCCCTAAGCCCCTCCTCCTGCCCATACCCATCTGCCTCACGCAGTCCAGGTTTAAACACTGACAGGGTGAGTCCACAGAATGCAAACTCACGCCAATCACACAGCGGAGAGAGAGACGCTGAGAGACACTCCAGTCTCGGAAGAAAAGAAGAAACTCCACACCGTTGCTTCAGAGATCGTTCACGGTCATGCAGCGATAGTTCAGTGCTAAGTGGGAGTTCTGGACACAGCCGATCCTGCAGACGCTCTGGTTCTTGCTCCAGGCGTCAGGAGCGATCGACCCATCGAGAGTTACGGAGGTGGAGTTGCCAGTCATCAGGGCTGAGTCCCACTGTTTCAGTTGCAAGTGACAGCTCTGACTCCTCTAGGTCTCCCAGCTGGGAACGGCCACGATCCAGAGACAGGCAGTGTCCTGACAAGTGCGATGAGGAACAGGAGCACCCTCGTTCCGTTTCTGCAAGAGAGAGGTCACCCCAATCTTCCATCTGTTGGGATTCGCCTGTCCATGGAAGTGAGCGAAAGAAAGCTAGAAAGAGGAGGAGGCAAGAGAAAGAGAGAGAAAGAAGTCGATCTCCTCTTCGAGACTATTCAGCTTCTCATGGCGGCTGTCGTGATTCACGCCACCGCCATGGCCGTCGTGAGCACCGCCTCCGAGTAGCTAGCCACTCCAGCAGCCGCAGTAGCAGCAGCAGTGAGGACTCTCAGCCGGACCGGCCATGCCCAGAGAAACCTGCTGGCAAGCGTAAGTACAAAACTCGCCACCTGGAAAGAGCGGCCCAGCGCCAGAGCAGCCGGAGGTCCAGCAGGGACAGGGAGCGCCGGGAAGCACGCAGCAGCCCAGCCAAGAGGCGCCACAGAGGGGATCGTGAACGCAGCCGGAGCCCTAGTGTTGAGATCATCTTTGAGAGGCGGGCCTCTGACCCGCCCTCCCACACGCACCGCTGGAAGAGAAAAAGACACAAGAAGAGGAGTCGGAGAGAAGCAAGACCTCATAACTCGCCCACTGTTATCACTATAGAAAGCGACAGTGACACCAATGACTATCAGGACTGTGTTACTGAAGTTACCAACAGAACCACTGACTGTCAGCAACATGAGGTTACCAACAGCAAAATTCAATATCAGGGCCGTGTTATCAAAGCTACAATCTGCAAGACTGATGATCAGCACTGCACAGACGTTAACAACAGAACCACTGAGGATCAGCACCTTGTTACCAAGGTTACCAACGGCACCACTGATGATCAGCACTGTGTTACCAAGATCACCAGCAGCACCACTGATGATCAGCACAGTGTTACCAACAGCACCAGTGATGCACAGCATCATGTTACCAAGATTACTGACGGCAAAACGGACGATCAGTGCCGTGCAACTGTGGTTGTAGACAAAACCACTGACCCTCAACACAGTATTACAAAGGTTACTGAAAGCAAAACTGATGATCATTGTTCTGCTACTGAGGTTCCCAAGAGTCAGCGCAATCAGTACCATGTTAACAAAGTTACGGATAACTGTCACAGGTCTGTGGTGGATGTTACTGATTATGCAGTCGATTGTCAGGACAGTGTTGTCAAAAGTAGGGACCCTGTACCTGAGACACCGAACAACAAGATTGGTGCAAGTTTGTCTTTGAGTACTGCTCTTCCCTGTTCATCTCTAGAGTCGTACAGCCCTATGACTCCCACCGAGCGCCTCTTGGACTCTGTGGACTGTGCGTTGAACTTGGAGATGTGTGTGGTGGATGTGGTGGACCGAGAATCTTTCAACCATTCACAGCAAAGCACAGACCCAGAACAGCCTGAAAGAGTCAATGACCTCAGCCAGGATGCTTCCTTGACTTCAACAACTCCACCCTCGGACACACATCTGCTGGAGTCCATTCTGCAGGAGCTGGAGGATATACTGCCCGAAGAGGGGCAAGGGGCAGAACCTATACAGGATTCTGCTGCCACAGACAATGGGGTTGACCAACTGGAGGACAGGATTGTGCCTCCCAGGGACCAGTCAGACACAGAGAGGGAAAGAACAGGCAACACTGAAACTAGTGACTCACAGAAAGGTGTGGTAACCAGTCCTGCTGTCTAGATCTACAAATACAGGAGCTTTCACATAAAAGGCTCTGCTGACGTTCATTCATAAACAAGCCTGTTCTGTCTCTTCTTTGTAATAGTTTGTCTTTTCTTATTTAGGGCTTTATAAATGAATCTTCTCATCCGTGGTCTGAGTAAGCAGGCCAGCATAAGGAAAGAAAACATGGAATCATTTATTATTGTTATTAATGTAGTATTTATAGTACCTGTGATTACAATGGACACAACCTCTGCCTCAGACCTGGTGCTGACCTGCTGTGCCATAAAACGCTTGTGCGCCCACATCCACACTACACAATACACACCCTGCTAGACCCCCGTTCTCGACTGAAAGTGTTGTCTGTCTTTAACTCAGGGAACATGTGGCAAGTGTCCACTTCCTTAATAACCATCATGCCTCTTGCACAGTGTGGATGATCACACTTGCGTGCTTTTTTCATACCTGTCGCCAAACTTGAGCGCCTACTCTAGAATGCTGATTCACTGTAAGTGATCACACCCGCACGGTCTCTGCTTGGTTCTAGACCGGGGAAACAGACAAAGATGTTCTTTCTGCTGCCCCTTCCATAACAAGCAGAGAAATAAATGTTGCATATGCAAAAAAATAAATAAATAAAAGCTGGTTTTTAACTCTTGACTGAAGGCACTGCTTTCTTTTTTGTCTGTGATGTGAGTCCTGTGTGACTACATTTGTAGGCTGCTTGCTGTTGGACTTCAAGGGGGCTTCCACAGATTTTTCCAAATTTTCCATGTAATTAAGTGTTTAAGCTGCTTTAACGTGAAAGGTTCCCATTTAGAGACATTCAGGATTTTTTATAGTCAATGCACGGCATACAATGAAATTGGATAACGAAGCATTTAAAAATCACATGGATGGTTGAGCTGTGAGGGACATTCATTCACCTCCTGACATTAATGTGCATTTTTATTAACCAACATTTTTGTGTGAATTTGTTCAGGAATAAAACCTCAAGAAAATGTTATATGAAATGATCATATTAAAATTGCCAAATTTGACCTCATTTCCAGCTCCAACTTTCTAATTTTCGGTTACACTTTTTCTTTTTAGTGGATCCCTTCATTTCTGAGGAGATCATTCATTTGCCTCAAAGTTTTGCTTTCGTTTCCTGCTCAGCTCTGTTTCTCCCCTCCCATCCTACCGTTTTCCGGCAAGCCCCACCTACGGCGCTACAATTGGCTAGTGGTGTCTGTCGTTCTGCGCTAACGGGCGTGACTTTAATTTCCTCGCCAATGGAAGCGTCTCCTGGCTGACAATACTAACCAATCGTAGGGCAGGGGGCGGGGCTTGCCTGAGTATAGGTGGCAAACAAAATAAAGTTCCACTGACGGTTCCCTGCAGAGACCAAATTTCAGTTCATCGATTAGCAGCCAAGATGTACGAACTGGAGAAAGAAAACCTGCGGTGCTTTAGTCGCTACATCATCCAGATTTTACGGCCGTCCTACATCAGAGTTTTCATGACTACATATCTGGACGAAGGTGAGTGCGGTTTTCAGTTCAGCTGCAGTGAAGCTGCCCGTAGTCCCGACGAAGTGTTTACGTTTACCGTGTCAGCTGCTGTAACTTGGGCTGAAAGCCAGTCTGCATGAAACCAGCGTTTTAACTGAAATCAACACCCACTAAAACACTCTGCTGGTTCCATTAGTTCCTCCAAACTGTTACCGCTGAGGTTCGGTGTTTATAGACGATGAGGGGCCTTAAATAGCGACTACACCGTTACTTACGGTACTCTCGGTCTTAAGTTATATTATTAGACAGACGAGTGCTTTAAAGATGACGTAATATCACTAATGTCAACTCGTTCCATGCAGAGTAATATTATTATTAGTCTATACGGGTTGCATGAGACGTGCGTTGTGTTGTGATCTCTAGCCGCCACCTTTACAAAACATTAGGATTAAAACCCAATAGGTTTGCTTTCGAATTTGAACTCGCTTAATGGTTTCTAAGAGAGACCACTAGTTTCCTGTAGAACACCTTTAGGTCCCTTTAGGAAACTATCAAATGCATTTAGAATCAGCCATGATTCTGTTAAACCATTAGGGTCCTTTACACTGTGATATCAGCCCATTAAAAAAGCCAAAACACATTACAAGACCATTAGAAATCAACAGCAACACTTAATGGTTATTTCCAGCAGGAAGAGGTAACAACAACAACAACAATAATAATAATGATAATAATACATTTTCAACGTTGTTATTTATGCATCTATTTAAGTAGCACTTTTCAGTTTAGTTACGTTACAGAATGTCAGTGTTTTACACAGGAATATGAATAAAATAATGCAAAAATAAAAACTCTAAACTCTAAACCTCATGTGTCAAACACAAGGCCCGCGGGCCGAGTCAGGCCCATGACACAGTCCTATTTGGCCCACAAAATTATTTTAATTTTCTGTTCTTACTAGTCCGTTTCACCCTGAGATGCACTACAGTCCCCAGCATGCACTGCGACGTAGTGTGTCTTCTGACCTCCTTCCCCCAACAACAATTTATGGACCAGCAGTTACACAAAAAGAAAAGACTAAGTAAAATAATTTATTTTTATTTAGAATTCTTTTTGAATAAGTATTTACTGCCGATTTTGCTGTTGCAGTTTTGGCATGGTTTTAATAAACAATGTTTGGATTGTGGCAAAATGTTAAGTAAAAACAGATTTACTGAGATTTTTTAATGTGGCCCTTTTAGTGGTTGAGTTTGATGCCCCTGCTCTAAATGAAAGTAACAGCACAATTACAGACCACAGGCGAAAATGACCCACGGTACACCAGGCATATGCTAGCTTAAACATATGTGTTTAATCTAGATCTGAAACACCAATCAGTGCTTTAAGTGCTTTAAAAGCAAGGCCTTGTAGTCAGTGTGGAACTAAACTGGAAGGCATTGCTAGCTAAGGAAGACTGGAGTAACTGCTCAAATGATCTTACACACATTGTGAATCAGCTGGAGCTGATTTAGAGAGAGATCAGGGCGACCAGGCAGCAACACGTCACAGTAGTACAGTCTAATAGTTATGAAATATAATTACTCAGCATCTTGTTGGGTGAGCATGTTTGAGAAAAACTAATGATTATATGGTAATGAGTGAATTCTAAGAGCTCCAGAGTTATCAGTGGTTGGATGTTGTCTGTAAAGTAGATTTGCCTAACAAACTCGGTGTATAGTGCACTATGTGACCTGGGTTGTAGAGCGAAGGAAGCCTTTTAAATCAGGCTCAGACACTGAGTACATTTACATGCGCTTAATAATCCGATAACTGCAGAAAATCGGATTTTGTCAGTAATCCGATCAAAGCGTTTACATGCTCTTGAGTAATCAGATAATGGGAAAACTCCAGGTCTACATGAGTCAGACAGTAATCAGATTTCTGCTTCGCAAACAGCCAATAAACTCACAGAAGAAGACATGACGTAAACATAACGTAAAATTCAAACTTCATGCTGCAGCTTTTTTTTTTAAACATTATGAACATACATCATCTAGAAAATGAAGAATATTTAATCCTTTATTGCGTCAAGCATGTAGTTTGTTTTTAGCGTCACTCTAAACGTGTTTTTAGAGTGTTTGCTATGTCTCGCGACAACGCTGCTCACTTATTTCCGGTACCACCGTCTGTTTTCGCACATGCTCAGACTGAGAAATCCGAAAGAAATCAGAGTAAGAGTTTACATGCACTGAGAAATCTGACTACTGAGCTAAAATCCAGCTCTCTGGATTATTTAATCGGATTTCTAGGTCTTACTCCGATCTAAGAAATCAGAGTGTGCTGTTTACATGATCATTTGAATAATCAGATGGTCAGAAATCTGATTATGATTGGATTATTGAGTGCATAAACGCACTCATTGTTTAGAGTCTTTTACTCGCAAAATCATGTTTTTCTATGGTGCTTAACTACCACTGCTTCCCTTTTCCCTGTTCAGAGTCTGTAGAGAGGATCCTGTCAGAGGAGAAGTCGTCAGTGACATCGGCAGCTCAGATGCTGCTGGAGAGGATGTGGCAGCTGGAGGAGGCCGGCTGGTTTCAGGCCTTTCTGGACACTCTGCACACCTCGGGTAGGTCCAGTAGGGAACGTAGAGGACAGTCTGCCCCTCTCCGGTCATGGGGGACTTCCGTGCTACACAATTTGATCCAGTTGTTTTCAGTCTTAAAGACCTCTTAATTTCCAAACCAGTTCTAGGTTTGCATTATACAGCACTGTGCAAAAGTCAGAGACCCCCCTTTATTTATTTCTTTATTATGAAAACATCCATTAAGTACAAGTTGGTCATTTTTCAGTGTCAGGAAAACAGCTTCTATTCTTTCCAGGAAACTCACTTTCAGTTCCTCAAAGAATCTTCAGCCAAATCTCCAAAGTTCAGTCTTAGAAGCTGGTTGATCATTTTCCTAAGTAATCAAACACATTCAGTGGTGTTGAGGTCTGGACTCTGGGGTGGTCAGTGCATTGTTCAGCTTCTTTGTTTGATGTGTCCGTCTCCTTTTCTCAGTGAGGTTCTTCTTGACAGCTACACATCCTTTCAGACCCACAGCGCTGAGTCGTCTTCTCACAGTGGAAGGATGGACAGAAACACCTGTGGATGTTTTCAGATCTGAAGCAGCTTGATTTTCTCCTCTCTCTCAAAAATGAAAGCTTTAAGTGCTGTTTATCTGATGTGGGCAGTTTTGGAGTCGACCAGGTCTTCCAGGTGGTTGTTAGGAGGAACATTTTCTGTGGAGCATTTAAGCAGTTTTTAAACTCCAGTTTTGGAAACTCCTGTTTTTTCACTTGTTTTCCATTGACTTTCTCCTTCCTTTCTCTGTAGATCTAGTCTTAGAAATCTCTCCCGATAAATTGATAACTTTTCATTAAATACGTAAAGGTTGATCTTGAACTTTTTTCGGTACTGTATCCGTATAAAAATCATCTTATTCTCAGTGACAGTTGAAATCCTTCCTCTTTACAGTGGTGATTTGTGTGTATGCAGAATATACAGGACTGTATGCAGCGGTCAGCAAGTGGGATTTCAAGGAGCTGGATGATATGCAGCCTTTCAAGAGGCTGTTGGATCGCATTGAGCCATCCATCACCAAAAACATGAAGCCCAGAGAGCTGCTGACACACATGAGCGACTGCATCACTCAGAGAGAGTGTGAAGAGATCAGAGCGGTAAGGAACACACACACACACAGCTTCGGGTCAGTCAGTGCACTGATGAAGTGTTGGGTGTACTTAATTCAAATGTGTACATCATTTGCATATGAATAAAATAAACTATATTAACACAGTTACTGCAAAAAGTGAGTAAACTAAAAATAATGTAAATATATGTAAATAATGTAAATAAAAATAATGTAATAATGTGCTGCTGGAGTTTAGGGGGCTAACAAAGTATCAGAGAAACAGATGGACTACAGTCTGTAACTGTAGAACTACAAAGTGCACCTATATAGTAAGTGAAGCTGATAAAATGGACAGTGAGCCTAGAAACAAGGAGGTGGTCATAATGTTATGCCTGACCGGTGTATATCTGTGTGTACGCGTGGGTCAGGTGGAGGATCAGTCTGGGTGTGTTGCAGCGAGTGAGCGGCTGGTGGACAGTCTGAGACGTTCTGATAAACCATGGTTTAAAGTGCTGAAGATGGCCCTCGAGGCCTGCAGCCAGAAACTCGCCCTACAGCTCCTGGAGCCCAGTACAGGTCTCACACTTTTCTGTACTGTTTTTTTTTACTTAAATATTTCGCTGCTGTCAGGACAAAATCTTGTATCTCCTTTCGTTTTTCAGTTTTTGACATAATTTGAAAACGCCTGCTGCCCTTTGTATTGTATGTACATTTCATGATATATGGACCAAAAGAAATGGCCCAAAATGACTTGGAAAAAATTCTGGTTCCATTGACTTACATTAAAAGTAGAGTAAGTTTTTCCTTTCTCCTGTAAAGTTACTATTTTAGAGATACAAGGTTTTGTTCTGACAACAGCGACAAGTAGTTTTTCAGTTGTTTGTGCTCTTTTACACTCAGAGTCTCATGTCTTTTTTCAGATGAGAGCGAGAAATGTGTGTCAGAGGATGAAGAGAACATGGACACCATGACTACAGTGCGTTTTGAGTATAGAGAGGAGGGAGAAAGCGATTGTGGTCTCTTGAAGAGCATCAATGAGATCAATCATACTGACTGGCTCAATGAGGGTGCAGGTACACCTTAACACACGGACATATGCACACCACTTTCTAATACATGCATATTTTTAATACTTTAATTCGGGTCCTAAATGTTAAAACACAAGCAAATGACGATAAAACCCATCTCCACAATAATGCTAATTTCTCCACACTCCTATGGGAATTCCAGTGCTATGTTAGCACTAAGCTAATGCAGATGCACATTTTTGGCTGTTCTAGATTTATTATAGACATTTTAAGCTTGTGGCAAACATTTTATATATTTTATTTGAAGTTTGTAACAGACATTATCATATATCAGAGCTTGTAAGTATCAGTTTCACAGTGACTCTTTCAGTAAAGAGTCATGACAGAGCTGCCGCCACTACTTTCCATTCCTAACAACCACCTGCATCTGCTTAGACTACGACTCGTATTCACAGTCAGTGACGTACCTAGAGCTTCCACAAGTACTAGAGCGACACTTTTACTCACAGAATTGATCCCACTGTACGTCAAAATGTGATTGGTTGATTTCTCTGTGACTTCCTAATTATGTTGGTAGTTAATTTAATATGTAAGGCCTTCAGTGCAGCTCCTGAAGTCCTAACCGATTGGAGAGCTCGCTTGGCTGTTTCTATCGAGATACCACAGAGCAAATAAATTCCTGATTGGATAATTTTCTGTTTGGTCTCTCAAGATTTTATCCTGTTTGTTTCCAACAAAGACTGAACAGTAATATAATGCAACATATGCTGAACCCCGTGTGTTTGTTCAGGGGTCATGGCCGGTGTGATTGAGAGGGCAGCAGAGAGGAAGCTGAGAGAGTATCAGAAAGAGCTGGCCACCGCCGCCTTTAGTGGACAAAACACCATCATCTGTGCTCCTACCGGTAATGTGTGTGTGTGTGGGAGGGTGTGGGTGTGGGTGTGGGTGTGTTTCACCCACTGTGTGTTTTGAAGCCTGTCCTTCAGGTTCACCTAAACCATGTTCAGGATTTCTTATTATTTAGTTTGGGAAAGGTTGATGACGGGAAGCAATCAGTGCAATGATAATACACAAAGTGCTGTATATAAAATTTGACAAGCATTCAAATCCATAGCAAACATCCAGGAAAAGCACTGTATCACTGTATTATCAATTAGCTGTGACTAGATAAAGAAGAAATGGGAAATTAACATGTTTATTTATTTTTTAATTCCTTATATAAAATCATTTTAAATGCACTGTGACTCTGTGACTGTGACTCTGTGACTGTGACTCTGTGACTCTGTGACTGTGACTTTACCACCTAATTACACTGAAACTTTATCATTAGCTCACAAGTCTAAGTCAGTGTACGGCTGTAGTGGATGTATTGTGTGTGTTGCTGTTGTAGTGTTTGTGTTCTTGTTTGAATGTTAATGGGGTCTTGTTGTTCAGGTTGTGGGAAAACCATCGTTGCCTTGGCGATCTGTGAGCATCACCTGAAGAAGTTTCCTGGGAAGGCAAAGGTCGTGTTCATGGCAACCAAGGTGGAGGTTTACGAGCAGCAGTACAAACTCTTCATCGAGCATTTCAGCAAAGACCCGGACGTCAGGCAAGAACACACACACACACACACACACACACACCACATACACACACACACACACACACACACACACACACACCACACACACACACACACCACATACACACACACACACACACACACACACACACCACATACACACACACACATACACACACACACACACACACACACAACATACACACACACACATACGCACACACACACACACACACACACCACATACACACACACACACACACACACACACACACACACACACACCACATACACACACACACACACACACACACACAACATACACACACACATACGCACACACACACACACACACACCACATACACACACACACACACACACACACACACACACACCACATACACACACACACACACACACACACACACCACATACACACACACACACACACACACACACACACACACACAACATACACACACACATACACACACACACACAACATACACACACACATACGCACACACACAACATACACACACACACACACACAACATACACACACATACGCACACACACATACATGCACACACACACACGCACACACCACGCACACACCACACACATACACACACACACACACAACATACACACACACACACACACACACACACACACACAACATACACACACACACACACAGCACACACACACACACCCCATACACACACAAAAACACAACACACACACACAACATACACACACACAACATACACACACACACACACACACACACACGCACAAACACACACACACACCCACACACACACCCACAAACACACACACACACCCACACACACACACACGCACCACATACACACACACACCACACACACACACACACACAAACACACAACACACACACACACACAACATACACACACCACACACACACACACACAAACACACAACATACACACACATACGCACACACACAACATACACACACACATACGCACACACACAACATACACACACAACATACACACACACACTGTAAAATGTGCCAGTTTTGCTCACATTTTTGAGTAAGCAGTGTGTGAAATACCCCCTGGTATTCAGGGGTCCCATGTTGGCTGGCTGCTAACTCACTCGCCATAGCAGCACTGATGATTCAATGGCAACAATGTGTTTTGTTTAACATTCTTCTTCTAGAAATGCTCTGTTCTAATTTGCTAATGCGCTCTTCCTCACATTATCTGGGATCTTATGAATCTTCTTTTTTGTCTATTTTTGAGAAACGAGTAATGATTCACTTTTTTCTACCAAACTCTTGTGAAACCAGGCACGTTTTCAGATTTTCAAATATGCTGCAGCATAATGTAAAGTTTCTCAGAGGTATCCTGGGCATAGTTACAGCTGCTGGGCTATGAAGGACAAACTGAGTGAAAGAGTTTACAAGAGCGCCACCCTGAGGCAGAGCAGTGCTGCAGCTCTAGTTAGTTAAGAACACCAAAGACAGAAGCTCACCGTTTTGTGGCTGAAGATTTGCAGACAAATGTCATATTTAAGAGTGTTACCTTCAGAGAATGTGTTAACTAATTTTCCCTTACAAGTAAATAAATAAATAAATATATACACCGATCAGGCATAACATGATGACCACCTCCTTGTTTCTACGCTTATTGTTCATTTGATCAGCTCCACTTACTATATAGGTGCACTTTGTAGTTCTACAGTTACAGACTGTAGTCCATCTGTTTCTCTGCATACTTTGTTAGCCCCCTTTTACCCTGTTCTTCAGTGGTCAGGACCCCCATGGACCCTCACAGAGCAGGTACTATTTGGGTGGTGGATCATTCTCAGCACTGCTGTAACACTGACGTGGTGGTGGTGTGTTAGTGTGTGTTGTACTGGTACGAGTGGATCAGACACAGCAGTGCTGCTGGAGTTTTAAATACTGTGTCCACTCACTGTCCACTCTATTAGACACTCCTACCTTGTCGGTCTACCTTGTAGATGTAAAGTCAGAGACGATAGCTCATCTGCTGCTGCACAGTTTGTGTTGGTCATGTAATGGTAAAAATGATGGCAATGACATTTGTCATTATTTAAATGAAGCTCAGTTTGTTTGTGTGTGTGTGTGTGTGTGTGTGTTTCAGGGTGACGGGTGTGTGTGGTGAAATGGAGGTGTGTATGCGGACAGTGGTGGAGAGTAACGACGTGGTGGTGTTGACCCCTCAGTGCCTGGTGAACGCTCTGCAGGCTGGAGAGCTGGAGTCTCTGCAGGTCTTCAGTCTGCTGCTGCTGGACGAGTGTCACAACACTACAGGAAAACACCCCTACAACAACATCATGAACCGCTACCTCGACATCAAACTCACCGGCAGCACACACACACTGCCTCAGGTCAGACTGGTGCACACACACACACACACACACACACACACACACACACACACACACACACACAGGTCAGGCCAGTTCAGCCTGTTAGGCCTCGTGCAAACGTATCCGGGATATTATTTCCTATTTAAAAAAATCTTTTTCCACACCAGCAGTGTTTTTAAAAACCTCTCCATCCACATGAAGGAGATTATTCTAAGGCTGTGTTCACCCTGCCAGCCCAAGTCCGATTTTCGGCATACTCAGATTGTCTGATGGACAGCAAAAAACCACATGAAATCTGATTTTTGCAAATCGGATTCACACCACATTTGGAAGTGTTTGAAATGCGATTCCAATCCGATTTTTACAGGTTTGTCTCAGTCTGGATTCTCTGGCCGCTCAGACTGGATTTCAAGGTGTCTTTTGCGTCACTTGAAATGCAACGAACATCTGCCTCACCAGTGTAGCTACACAGTTACTGACACCTACGTCATTACCACAGCAACCCATGCAGATAGGCAGGTGATGTCTGGACACACAAATCCGATCTGATCGCCTCAAAAGATCTGATTTGAGAAACAAATCTGATTTGCCTGCAGTCTGAACACAGCCTAATAGGCTTTGCCTTTCAGGCTCACAGACCTCCATAATTCAACATCTCACACAGAGTCCGGTTTCTGCCAGAAAATAAAAGCTTATAAAAAGCCTACTGCTCGCCGCCATGGGGTTGTTTAAGTTGCCATGGCTACGCATCCATCTCTGAAACGTCCACACAGTCCTGATCAGGCAGAAAAGATGAGTTTAGCTCTTCTGAATCGCGCTGAAGTATAGAGATGGGATTTTTTTTCCAAATCTGATGTTTTAATGATCATCATATCAAATCATGTAACTTCAGAATCCATGAATCAATTATTTGCAATCGTGGATCAGAGCTTTTAGCACTGTTAATCAACACTGAATAAAAAAGTGAATTACATCCATAAACTGAACATCTCTCTCTCTCTCTCTCTCTCTGTAGATTGTAGGCTTAACAGCGTCTGTAGGTATCGGTAGTTTTAAGAACCAGCAGGAGGCGGAGATAAACATCTGCCAGCTGTGTGCCAACCTGGATGCCAGGGTCATCGCCACGGTTACCACGAATATAGATGAGCTGAGGTCATACGTACACATACCTGAGAAAGGTGATCAAATTATTGGGCTGTTTTTGTATGTATGGTTTTATTGTCTGTGTTCCTGTTGTGTGTTAGTAGTTCACTGAGTCTCCTTTGAGTGTTTAGTGTGTTTTGTGGTGAGATTTGAGATTTGATGATTCATCTTAATATAATGTAATGTAATGTAATATAATCGAATTGATTGGCTCTGAGATTTATACCCGTCTGAGAGTCCAGTTTGGTGAGACAGATGGAAGGATTTTTATGTTCTAAATTGGAAGAAGATCCAAATCAATTGGTGAAGTATGAGGATTGCTGAGTAATACACAAAGTTTGTGCACCCCTGGTCAAATCCCAAGTTTTGCTGATTTTCTATGTGAACGTAATCATATAAGCTATTGTGTATTTGCTGAATTTCACACATTGGAAAAATAATAGAACACAAAATGTGGCCTGTGCAAAAAGGTGTTGTTTTACATTTATTTATTTATATATTTTATTATTTTTTTTTAACCAATATGTCAAACTCACCAAATAAATAGAAATTGTTCCCTAAAATATGCAGAAATGTGCTCTCCGGAAAGGATGTGTTCACTAATTTACACTTAGAAAATCAACAAAATATATAATTTGACCAGAGTGTTCAAACTTTTGCACACAGCTTTGCAAGACCATGGCATTATTTATTATCACTATAACAGCTTTTCAAGCCCCCCATCTGTCCCAAGAACTACCACCAGAAGTATCCTGACTCTACCTACACCCTTATTTATAGGGGGACACATTTTGGCCTCAATAATTAATGATTTTTTTTCTGACCAGTATTGCAATTTAAATGCGATTATCTTCTATAAATTAATCCCAGGCCTTTTATTTTGCCTGGAAGACCAGCACATTGGTTTTTCAGACTTGAGGCATGAACACTGAATGTGGCGTTCCACACTGCCAGTTCACAGTGTTATTAGGTTATTTTCCCTCTTAAAACTGGTTAAGACAATTTTGAATAATGTAAGATTTAATTAAAATTGAAGCTTTTGTCATTTACATTTTGCCCTTTTTTCAAATTGTAACTTCAATATAAAAATCAATAATTGTTCTACTTATTTATACTTATCTATCAATCAAACAGGCTGAATTATAGTACTTTAATATGTGCTTATGTGTCTGTTTTGTGTGTGTGTGTGTAGACTTTTTTGAGGTACCCCCCCGCACCTCGGACCCTTTCATCAGAATCATCAGTAACATCATGAGTAACATTGAAGAGCTGGCCAAGAAAGTCTACAACATTGGTACCAATACTGCACACACACTGTTTATTCCTTTTAAACTATCCAGGCTCCGCCCACAAACATATTACTTTGCAGCAACTGTGGTGAGGTTAGACAAGCTGAGATGTGTTCTACAGTTTCTCATTAGGTTGAATGAATAACCGACTCTAAATGTAGGTATTGTGATATAAACCGAGTCTGTTCTACAGTTTCTCATTAGGCTGAATGAATAACCGACTCTAAATGTAGGTATTGTGATATAAACTGAGTCTGTTCTACAGTTTCTCATTAGGCTGAATGAATAACCGACTCTAAATGTAGGTATTGTGATATAAACCGAGTCTGTTCTACAGTTTCTCATTAGGCTGAATGAATAACCGACTCTAAATGTAGGTATTGTGATATAAACTGAGTCTGTTCTACAGTTTCTCATTAGGCTGAATGAATAACCGACTCTAAATGTAGGTATTGTGATATAAACCGAGTCTGTTCTACGGTTTCTCATTAGGCTGAATGATTAACCGACTCTAAATGTAGGTATTGTGATATAAACTGAGTCTGTTCTACAGTTTCTCATTAGGCTGAATGAATAACCGACTCTAAATGTAGGTATTGTGATATAAACCGAGTCTGTTCTACAGTTTCTCATTAGGCTGAATGAATAACCGACTCTAAATGTAGGTATTGTGATATAAACCGAGTCTGTTCTACGGTTTCTCATTAGGTTGAATGAATAACTGACTCTAAATGTAGGTATTGTGATATAAACTGAGTCTGTTCTACAGTTTCTCATTAGGTTGAATGGGATTTTTGTCTAATGTTCAGTAAAGCTTGTCCAACTTTGCAACAGTAGCTACATTAATCTGCATTTTAATTCATGAAAACTCTAAAAGTAATAATATGATAATAATGTATTTCTGCTTCTTTTGTTTCTCTCTCTCTCTCTCTCTCTCTCTCTCTCTCTCTCTCTCTCTCTCTTTCTCTGTATCAGAGACTCTCTCGCCCATTGTGAACCGTGATTACGGCAGTCAGAAGTACGAACAGTGGATCGTGGCTGTGCAGAAGGGCTGTAAGCTGCTGCAGCTGGACGACCCTGAGCAGGAGAGGAGAGTCTGCAGGGCTTTATTCAACTACACCGAACACCTGCGCGTAAGAGAGATAGAACGAGGGAGTTTCTGTGGGTGAAAGAACGAGAGATTGTGACTATTAAGATGCCTTTAATGGATCAGTTTGCTCTTTTTGCCCACTGGTTACAGTATAACAGCCTCTGAGCCGGCAGCCTTGAGCATAAGTGGAGTTTGAGTTTTGTGCTGAGGTGAAACGCAGCCACTTATACTGACCTTACAAATGTATTAGCATTGCATTTGAAGATAACTTACACTCTGCTTCTCTTTAAAGCGCTTGTACAGCACATACAGACCAATCTGACGCTGAAAAAACACCAAAACTCAGCTGACCTAGATGTCTAGAAGTATTATAAACCAGGTTTTAGCAAAACAATCACACCACAGTATTTTTCGTATGATAAAGCTATTCTGGCAGCTTAAAAAAAAGACTTTAATCTTTTTCATTTTTTTCTGCTCATACATGATGATCAAATGGTAGCTTTCCCTGATAGTTCAAGTAAGAGAAACAAAACAAAACAAACAAAATAGTTCAAATAAAACAAACAAAACTAGCAGTATGTTCTATGTATCGCTGCTTTCGGAACAAAACCTTGTATCTCCATTTTGGTCATTTTTTAGTTTTTGACAGTTTTTGAAAGTACCTGTTGTCCATTATATTGTGTGTAAATTTCATGATGAATGGACCAAAAGAAACGACCCAAAATGACTTGGAAAAATATTTGGTTCCATTGACTTACATTAAAAGTAAAGTATGTTTTTTCCTTCTCCTGTAAAGTTACTATTTTGGAAATACAAGGTTTTGTTTTGACAACAGCGATATATATGCGCATATATATATATATATATATATGCTTTTGCACACTACTGTATACTCTTCATCTGCAGCTCTGAGTGTAAAAGCTGCGAGCCTGCAGGTCAGTTTAAGCCTATAAACGGGCCGATACATCACCGCTTCCTTTAGACAGTGATGCCCTCTGCGTCTCTGTTAGCGAACCAGCAGAGGCGTTCAGCACAGGCAGCTGCAGGGCGGACGCTGCCGGACCGCTCATGATCAGCAGACGCTCCCCTGTGGGATCCGTGGGGAAAGAGCCACGTCTGTTTTCACGGCCTGTCAGTTTAGCTGCAGGGAATCGCAGTGGCTCTGAGCTCCACTCAGAGAGAGAGAGAGAGAGAGAGAGAGAGAGAGAGAGAGAGAGAGAGAGACACACACACACACACACACACACACACACACACAGAGAGACACAGAGAGAGAGAGAGAGAGAGAGAGAGAGAGAGAGAGAGAGAGAGAGAGAGGAGTGCTGTAAACCAAGTCATTCAGAGAGGTTTGGTGTGAAATGGTTGATTGTAGAGACTCTGGTTTCTTTACAGTGGTGGTGATAGGAACCAGGAGTCACCATGTCTACAACACAAATATAGCCATTTTATTTACTATCCAGAACCACCAGTGAACCTACACGAGTCTTCTGAGTTTATGTGAATGTTGATGATGGTAAAGTAGTGGAAAAGTTTTCTCAGGGGCTATTTTGCTGTATTTTGCCGTGTATCCCTCCATCATGAATTGATGTAAAAATGTGTTTTAGGCCGAAATCTTCTCGAAAATATCCTAAAACAGTGTCTCAGTCGTCAGGCAGTGAATTCATAACCATTTCATGTAGTATCTTTCTGTGAGGGAGCTTTTAGAGGTGGACGTCTGGTTCCTATCACCACCACTGTGAACAGTTCTGACTGTAAGTTTCTCTAAAACAGAGCGTTTCACACCAAACCACTCTGAACGACTCTGAATGTCTGTTTACATCAGATCCAGTTCATTCTGCAGTTGTGTGGAAGAATCTGTGGATTTCCCTTTTAAAGGATCTCTTTAAAGTGGTAGGATCCAGTGATGGAGGTTACTGTTTGCGTTGAGTGTGATGATCTAGGCGTGCAGTTAGCGCCATGTTAATCAGTGAGCTAATAAGCTTCCATTACTTGTTAGCTACATTAGCCTCCTACCTGCAGTGTTAAACTAAAGAAGCGAACTGCAGACACTGAACATGTCTTGGCTTAAATAGGGGGAAGGTGGTCGTGAGTAATCTGAGTGCTGTGGTTTTAATGTTCACTGTGTCCTGTTGTCAGAAATATAACGACGCTCTGATCATTAATGAGGACGCCAGGACCAAAGACGCTCTGGACTACCTGCAGGCCTTCATCGAGCAGGTCCGCAACGCTGGCTACGACGACACGGAGAGAAAACTCACCGCGTTCTTCGATGGTACTTTTTTACTTTCATTACTATGTGAGAAATGTTTACTGTTCTTCACCGAAACTCCAGAAGAGGAGAGTTTTACAGAGAAAGATTAGATTTGTTTCCCTTATTTAAGATATTTATATTCGAGCTGTGAGGTTTTTCTCTCCTTACCTTCATTATTATCTTAAATCTTATTGATCATTAATTAATTTTAAACTTTATCATTCATTTACTAATCTTTAGACTTATTATTCAGTAACTAGCATCAATTATTCCATATCTACTGTTAATTACTCTGTCTACTATGAATTATTCAGTAACTACTAAAAAGCATTGTGTATATACTGTAAGTTATTCAATATTTAGTATAAATTATTATTTCTCCTATTAATTATTCAGTAACTACTAAAAATTAGTCCATATAAACTTTAAATTATTCAGTGTGTATAGTATAAATTCAGTAACTGCTAAAATTATTCCGTATATACTGTAAATTGTTCAGTATATAGTATAAATTATTCTTTTTGCTACTATTTATTCAGTAACTACTAAAAAGAAGTCTATATACTTTATTCAGTATATTGTATAAATTATTCTTTCTACTATTAATTATTCAGTGATTACTACAAATTAGTCCATATAAACTGTAAATTATTCAGTATCTAGTTAAAATATTCTTTCTACTGTTAATTATTCAGTAACTACTAGAAAGTCTTCTGTATGTGCTGTAAATTATTAAGTATATAATATAAATTATTCGTTCTACTATTAATTATTCAGTAACTACTAAAAGTTATTCTGTATATACTATAAATGAATCAGTATATACTGTGAATGATTCACTGTCTATTATAAATTATTCTGTATCTACTATTAATTAATGCTTCAGAAAGTACTATAAATGATTCAGAAACTACTGTAAATTACTCAATATATAAGCCGTGTAGTTATTAGAGTGACCCAGGTCCCTGAAGTTGAAGCTGTTAACCTTTCTTTATTCTGAGTTTCTGATCTGCTTCTTTATCTCAGTCCTGTATTCGTCAGTTATATCGCCGTGAGAACAGAGCTGGTCTCAGGTCGGTCTGTGTCTCTGCTTTAACGCTCTGTGTGGTTCTGGTTTATCTCTCCGCTGCAGCTCAGAGGGATCAGTTTCAGCGTTTGGCCACCGAGGGGCAGGAGAACCCCAAACTGCAGGAGCTGAAGTTCATCCTGGAGGAGGAATATCGCAACAACGATCAGACCCGCACCGTGCTGTTCGTCAGGACCCGAGCCCTCGCAGACGTCAGCACGCTATACTTCTATCTGTCTGTCTCTCTGTAGATCACATCACTCTTAAACTGGTGTAGATGTCTGTCTGTCTGTCTGTCTGTGTTTAGATTTGAAGATGAACTGTTGTAGAAATAGTTGTGTTTGTTTAACAGGCTCTGAAAAAGTGGATAGACGAGTCAGAGTCTCTGAAGTTTTTAAAGCCTGGAGTTTTGATTGGAAGAGGTAGAAGATCGTCTCAGCTGGTGGGCTCAGGTACACACACACACACACACACACACACACACACACACACACACTGTATTTCTGTATTAACCCCTTAAAATCCAGGCTTATTACATACTAAGACTTATTGTTCAGTAACTACAGGGAATTTAATGCAAACTGGTTGAGCTATTCTTAGCTTATAGAAGTGTGTAATAACACTTTGGGCCTGCCTGTTGGTGATGGCCATTTAACGTGAGGTTGATGCTGAGCAGTACTGTAAATACATGCATTTTAAAGTGATTTTGTTCTGAGAATTCAGGTTTTAGTGTTTTAAAAGCTTTTAAAGTTTTGTGCTGGAATATTTTTCTGGATTGTTTTAATACCAGAACACTGAGGTTTTGACAAAAACTTTATTGTTTATTATTATTGGCAGGTAAAAGTTTTTATTCATGTTTTTACAGTGAATAAATATGTTCTTTTTTTTTATTAACATATTCATAGGTTAGTTTTCAAATGTGGTAAATTTACTGAGTTGCATTACTTTTGCAGATGCTGTGTAAAAATACGGAAGATTACTGTATTTGATTACAGCTTATTACTGTCAGTGTAGAGCAGCTACATCACAGTGATCTTGTGGTGCAAGTGACTGAGGAGTCCCAGAGTACAGCTGCTATTGTACTGTTATTCACTGTTAATATGGGTTAGTAATGCAGCTAGTAGCCAGTAAAGTACTGTAATTTTACAGGGAAATCTCTATCGTGTACAGTTCACTCAGTTCCCTGTTACACATACCGTGACTCCTACATCAGACAGTGCTCCTCACCTCGGTGGGTGAGGGGTTCCCCTCTCAGACCTCTGACCAGGGTGAGGCGTCGCCGGGACTCAGATCTGCGCCACTCAGGGTCCTCAAATTTCTGTGTCCAAAGAAAGAATGAAGAGGTGAATTAACTCAGCAGCTGAATCAGCTGTGCTCACTTAAAGAAGGGCTACCCGAGGCTCCACATACTGCCTGGCCACCAGGAGATGAGAGATCATGATCTCAAATCCCAGAGACGCCTCAGATTTCTGCAGTCAGAAGTCTGAGAGGAGGAATATATACGTTCATTTCAGTTCTGCAGCTGCTGAAGTCTTCTGATCTGATGTGTCCGATGTGTTACAGGAATGACCCTGACCAGTCAGAAAGGCGTTTTAGACTCCTTTAAAAGTTCTGACCAGAGTAAGATCCTCATCGCCACATCTGTCGCTGATGAGGGCATAGACATCCCACAGTGCAACCTGGTGCTGATGTACGAATACGTGGGCAACGTCGTAAAGATGGTGCAAGTTCGAGGTGCTGTAACTCACTCAATACAAATACACATGTACTGGGTTTTATTCATATAAATATTTGCAGGTTTAATTACATATATATACACACATATATATAATCCACATATATATATATATATATATATATATATATATATATATATATATATATATATATATATATAATCCACATATATATATATAACATTATAAAATGTATATAGATATATATATCTTCACTGACTGGCAACTTCATTAAGTACACCTGCCTCTTTGTTTCTACATTCTCTGTCCATTTTATCAGCTCCACTTACTATATAGGTGCACTTTGTAGTTCTACAGTTACAGACTGTAGTCCATCTGTTTCTCTGCATACTTTGTTAGCCCCCTTTTACCCTGTTCTTCAGTGGTCAGGACCCCCATGGACCCCTACAGAGCAGGTATTATTTGGGTAGTGGGTCATTCTCAGCACTACAGTAACACTGATGTGGTGGTGGTGTGTTAGTGTGTGTTGTGCTGGTCTGAGTGGATCAGACAGAGCAGTGCTGCTGGAGTTTTTAAACACCTCAGTGTCACTGCTGGAATTTGAATAGTCCACCAACCAAAAATATCCAGCCAACAGCGTCCTGTGGGCAGCGTCCTGTGGGCAGCACACAGTGTTTAAAAACAACAGCAGCACTGCTGTGTCTGATCCACTCATACCAGCACAACACACACTAACACACCACCACCACGCCAGTGTAACTGCAGTGCTGTGAATGATCCACCACCAACTGGGAACCTGCTCTGTGAGGGTCCATGGGGCCTTGACCACTGAAGAACAAGATAACAAGGTATGCAGAGAAACAGATGGACTGCAGTCTGTAACTGTAGTTAAACAAAACTGTATAATCCAGTTTATCTGCAGATACATGCTGGACTAACTGTACTCAGTCTAAAGCATCTTGAGTTGTGAAATCAGTGTTTCACGTTGTTCAGCCACTCAGTTTAGCCTCTAGGTGGCAGCTTTTCCCTGCAGCACTTCACTCACATCTGTAACCTGTTCTTTGTGCCCTGTGTGCCTGTGTGTTCAGGTCGTGGCAGGGCCGCGGGCAGTAGATGCTTTCTGATCTCCAGCAGAAAGGAGCGTATTGAAAAGGAGAGGCAGAACATGCAGAGAGAGAAAATCGTAGAGAAAGCCATCGCCAGCCTGCAGACCTCCCCGGAAAAGCTCCAGGCCAAGGTGAAGCCTGGGTTAGGTTCAACTACTATTGGTGAAAAAACTGATTAGAGCTTACAGATAGGCAGTAAAGCTTGAACATGTACTCAGAACACACACACACATATATATATATATATATATATATATATATATATATATATATATTGCTGCTGTCGGAACAAAACCTCGTTTGAAAATGCCTGTTGTCCTTAACATTGTGTGTAAATTTCACGACGAATGGACCAAAGAAACGGCCTAAAATTACTTGGAAAAAAGTCTGATTCAACTGACTTACATTAAGTTAAGTTTTTTCCTTCTCCTGTAAAGTTACCGTTTTGGAGATATGAGGTTTCGTTCCAACAATAGCTATATTTTATATATATATATATATATATATATATATATATATATAATCCAAAGTCTTCAGACTTTTTGCGGCTTTGTGCAATAAAAAAAAGATTAAAGTTTTTTCCCCATCATTCTGCACTCTATACCCCATAATGAGAAAGTGAAAACAGAATTTTAGAAATTTTTGCAAATTTATTAAAAAGGAAAAACTAAAATTTTGCATGGACATAAGTATTCAGACCCTTTGCTGTGACACTTGAAATTTAGCTCTGGGGGCGTCCCATCTCTCTTGATCATCTATGAGATGTTTCTACACCTTTATTGACCACCTGTGGTAAACTCAGTAGATTGGACATGATTTGGAAAGACACACACCTGTCTATACAAGGTCTCACGGCTGACAGTGCATATCAGAGCAAAAACCAAGCCATGAGGAGGAAAGAACTGCCTGTAGAGCTCAGAGACAGGACTGTGTGGAGGCACAGATCTGGAGAAGGCTACAAAAAATTCTGCTTCACTGGAACTTCCCAACAGCACAGTGGCCTCCATAATTCTTAAATGGAAGAAGTTTAGAACAACCAGGACTCTTCCTAGAGCCCAATGGTCCAGATGGGAGAAACTTCCAGAAGGTCAACCATCACTGCAGCACTCCAGCAATCTGGGCTTTATGGCAGAGTGGCCAGACAGAAGAGTAAAAGACGCATGAAAGCCTGTCTAGAGTTTGTTAAAAAAGCACCTAAAAGACTCTCAGACTGGGAAAAACAAGATTCTCTGGTCTGATGAAACCAAGATTTAATTTTTTGGCCTCAATTCTAAGCGTCATGTCTGGAGGAAACCAGGCACTGCTCATCACCTGCCCAATACCATCCCTACAGTGAAGCATGGTGGTGGCAGCATCACGCTGTCGGGTTGTTTTTCTGCAGCGGGGACACGGGAGACTGGTCAGGGTTGAGGGAAAGCTGAATGGATCTGCAGAGAAGAATGGCAGAAAATCCCCGAATCCAGGTGTGCAAACCTTGTGGCATCAAACCCAAGAAGACTGGAGGCTGTAATCGCCAGCAAAGGTGTTTCAACTAAGTACTGAGTAAATTTTCAAACATTTCTAAGTGCAGAATGATGGGAAAAACTTTTTTGTTTATTTTTACCACAAGGCTGCAACATACCAAAATGTGAAAAAAGTGAAAGGGTCTGAAGACTTTCCGGATGCTCTAATGACTGTGATTCCAAATTTTACATTTTCCAGAAATATCATTTAAAATTCTTCTTCTTTTTTATGATTTGGATATACATTCATAAATATTCACCCGTTTCATTATTTATGTTTGTCCTAGAAACAACTGTCAGCACAAGATCAAAATATCTTTAGGAAAACTGAAAAACATGCTGTCAGGTGTGTCCAGACTTTGGACTGCCAGTGAATTTAATGTTATTATGTCTCATATGTGTTTCGCTGTTGTAACAAACCCTCATACCATTGAAATGGTAACTGAATGAGGGTAAGGAATAACTTCAAAGGGCCCGTATCACTGAAAAAAAATGTTTTCTGCAATAAAGGAGTTTGATGTGATATGTAAACACTGTTAAAGTTTGAAAATGTAGTGGTCATCGCAGTCCATACCGTCCATATATGGAAACAAAGCAGCAAAAGTGTTTTTTGTGATGTCATGAATACCAATGCTATTCAGCCTACAGCTGTTTCCATTCACACTGAAGTTACGAGGAGTGTAAGTTCACATCCTCTACAGAGAACACGCTTAAATATGGCATTTTTCTGCAAAATTTGTGCAAAAAATTTACACAAAGTAAATAAGCAACTTGTTGCTGCATCAGAGTAACGAGCTCCGCCCACTTGCTGCACAGTCTGCTGTAAACCTCGCCTTTTGAAGTACAGACTGAGCCATAAAACTGCCACAATATCAAGTTCAGCTCAGTTTGGTCAGTTTTTGCCAGATCAGTATTAATGTTGTTTTGTTCCAGCCAGTCTGTAAAGCATCTTACAGCCCATTTAGTTGGCGAATGGTGTTGGGTTCATTTCTGGCTGATTCCAGGTTGTTTAGCTGCTCTTCTGTCACAGCTGCCGACTGAAAAGCTGCTCAGTGGTGATGACAGTTTGGGAATTTAGTGTAGCCTCATCTTCAGAGTCTGACCAAATCGGCTTTCGGTCAAATGTGATCTTAAAAGTGTCCGTTTTCTGTTTGTGGCAAAGTAAGAAGTAAAAACGTTCAAATGGTTTGAGCGTCTCCTACAGCTGTCAAAGCCGTTGCTTAAAAAAAAGAGTTTCTTGATATGATGGTGACGATATTTAAATGTGTGTGTGTGTGTGTGTGTGTGTGTGTGTGTGGGTGTGTGTGGGTGCAGGTGAATTTGTTCCAGAAGACTGATAAAATCAAGAGAGATTATATGAGCCTGAGTCCAGAGAAGCCTCGGACCGTGGGCAGTTATAAGCTGCTGTGTGCGAAGTGTGAGAAGTTTGCCTGTTTCAGCCACGACCTGCGAGTGCTGAAGGTACGAACCCCCCGAACACTAAACTCTGGGCCAAATAGGATAAATAGGACCTGTAATGGTAAAACACCAATGGCATTGCAGTTTAGTCTAAGACTAGACTTAATCCATGTCCACTAAACCCTATATGCTCTAAATCTCAGATCAGTGGTCTGCAGATATGGTACTGTGCCAAAATCAGAGGCCCTTCATTTGTTCAATTTCCAGTCAAAACAGACATTTAGTAAAAGTTGTTCATTTTTCAGGAAATGTTAAGACATTAGATAAAAGGCAGCCCACTTGATTAAGAAAGGAGAAAGTCAAAGTGACAAACACAGCTGGAGTTCAAAAACTGATTAAAAGCTCCAGAGAAAGTGTTCCTCCTAACAACCCCCTGGAAGACCTGGTAGACACCAAACCTGCCCCCATCAGATAAACAGCACTTAAAGCTTTCATCTCTGAGAGAGAGGAGAAAATCAAGCTGCTTCAGATCTGAAAACATCCACAGGTGTTTCTGTCCATCCTTCCACTGTGAGAAGACGACTCAGCGCTGTGGGTCTGAAAGGATGTGTAGCTGTTCAAGAAGAACCTCACTGAGAAAAGGAGACGGACACATCAAACAAAGAAGCTGAACGATGGACTGACCACCCCAGAGTCCAGACCTCAACACCACTGAATGTGTTTGTTCCACCAACTTCTATGACTGAACTTTGGAGATTTGGCTGAAGATTTCTTTGAGAAACTGAAAGTGAGTCTCCTGGAAGCTGCAATGGAGCTGCTACTGTAACAAAATTATTGTAGCATAATTATACAGTCGCCTCTGACTTTCTGTGGAGCGCTGTTTGCAATTCTGAAATACTCGACTGAATTTTCGTTTTAGAATTAAAACACCAGTGAAAAAGGGTAAATAGCCTTATTTATATTGCAACTTTGGCCGACAGAAAGGGCTGGAACTGTGTGTCCTAATGTATTCACACATTGAGAGCTTCAGAGCCTGTTTTAAGCTTTGAGTAATAAAAATCAGTTGAAAAAATATCCGAATCAGCCATAGAAAACTCATGGCCGCTGCATCCACAGTAAGAGGAAATGTGTGTAAATGTGTTTTTTTCAGTGACCTATTAATTTAATCGCTATAATTACCAAATCCTTCACCTTTAAACCCAAAACCCTCTATCAGCAAAAACCCTTTACCCTAAACACTAAACCCTAACCCTGTCTGAACCTCCTAAAGCATTAATCCCTTCCTGCTACAGCGAGACAATTCCCCACTCTCCTCACACTCTCTCTCTCTCCTCTCTCTCCTCTCTCTCTCTCTCTCTCTCTCTCTCTCTCTCTCTCTCTCTCTCTCTCTCTCTCTCTCAGGAGTGCCACCACGTTGTCCTGGACCGCTCCGTATTTCAGCGCTGTGCCACTGAGCCCCATCAGAACCCCAAGAGCTTTGGAGGAATCACTAAAACCCAGAAGATGTACTGCGCAGACTGTAAACACGACTGGGGCATCATCGCTTCATATCTCAGCATAAGGGTTTGTGGGCTTCTAATGAACGTCAGCTCACGCTAGCATTCCTCACTCTATATACACACTATATACTCATAAATCATAACTAATTTTCCTTCCGTGCTGCTCACGTTTCTGAGTGAAACAAGATGTCATGCAGGGTTCAGGCTCAGTGGCAGATCAGGGCTTCTAAAAAGAGAGAGGCTGGGATAAAAATTGCGGGTGAGAAATATACAGTAGATTTGTCCAAAGGAGCCACACATTCAGGAGAGAACCAACAGAAGAGCCACATTGACAGTAAATCACCAAACATGTATGCATTTAGAAAATATGCTAATTTATCTTCCACAGCCAGTACAGAGCATTGCATTCAAACCCAACTGTGTTAATCGATGTGGCCTTTTATATTGACCAGCAGGATCAGCGCAAAGTTTAGTTTCACTTAGTTTTTTGCTGCCTGCTGCTGTAGAAGCATGTAGAGAAGTAGTAGCTTTAGTGGGCCATCATGATTGGTTGGTGGGGCATCGTCCCACTAAATGACCCCCTGACGTCAGGACTATGAGGGTCTCTGAGCTGGCTGAATGTTTTCTCTCCATGATTGCTGGGGGAGATAAAAAAGGACATTTATTTGTTAATATTGTTTTGCCCCACCCCCTGGTGCACGGTGATGTAATAAAAATCATAGGTCGTTTCAGAGGCAGAGCTAAAGTCATTATGTTTTAATGGAAGATTACAGGCAAAAAGCAATTTAACCTTTTAAATTATATGATATGGCAAAACATGCTTAATATTACATGAACTACAAAGTACCAATTGTTGTAGACATACACTTAATAATCTTAATCTCAAGGAAGAGTCTTTCTTAAAAATCCAATGATTTGCCTTGTATGTCCAGAGACACGAAATTTGTTTATGCTGCTACTTTGTCCTAAAATGGTGCGTTATTGCCTTGTTGCTTCCTTTCAATAAATTGTAAAAAGAGTTGTGTAGATTGTAGCAGATCACCTAGTGGTCTTAATTATAAATAAAGGAGATCTTTCCTAAAAATCAAAACATCTGCTGCATTCTACGACCAGATGCCACCACATAAATCCTCGCTGTCATCTTGGTGCTTGGACCCCGCAGATTGCCACTTGCGGCTATATTTGGTGTATTGCTGTTGCTGTTTTGAAGATGCTTTTTCTTTTTTTTTGTTTCTTTTGCAATTGACTTTTATACTTCTTATACCAATTGCTGTATTTGTTACTGCAATGAATTGTAACTGCATATTAACTTAGTGAAATATGAAACTTAAAGAATGTATATTCACAGATCACAGAATGTAATTTTTGACTTTTTTAAAAATGTTCTTAATGTAATGATAAATTGGTCAATTAGCACAAATCTATTGCATTTTTTAATGCATAAGTTGGTATAGGAATATAAACTGTGTCCATCTGTTTGCAGGATCTACCGATTCTCAAAATCGAGAGTTTTGTGGTCCAGAACGTCGTCACACTGCAAAAGCAGTGGTACAGGAAGTGGCGTGATGTGACCTTCGCCATGCAGGAGTTCGACCTGACAGAAATCACTCCGGAGACGTGGGGGCTGAGGGAGTAGAGACAGCAGGACACAGCAGATTAATCAATAAATAAAATCACACTCGTACATCCATTTAAAAGAAGCTGCATGCACAGGAATATCATTGCGCTTCTCTAAAAGTCAAATGAATACGGCTTTACTGACATTTTAAGCAATCAGAAACAAAACGTCCGACAGCACGAACAGTCTTTTAACACACAAAACACTTAAAACAATAATATCAACCATATAGAACAACAATAAGGCTTATATAGTGTGGTGATGGTGCGAATGCGGGCTAACCTCGTAAATTAACAGCATAATCACCGTTTCCAGTTTCATCAGTATGTTTAGGACGTTTGTTAGACGTTAAATGAGGACAAGTACAGCTCTAGTTTTAAAAAAGAGCTGAAAAACAAAAAGGATGAGATGCAGTAAGTGTAGATGTTGGGCAGATTGTTAGATGACAAAGAAAAATGTAACAATATTTTTCTTTCTTTTTTTTTTTTATTTAGTCTGTTTCTTTCTTTCCTATCTGGGTTTGATTTCTGCACCCACCTCTTAAAATGCACTTAACTACTTAGTGAATTACTGGCGGCGAATGTCACAGCCAGGTGCGCTCGTAAAAATGAAGGTGGCAGTCAGGGTTCTTCTGAGTGATGTCATGGAAAAACTACTAAACTGGGTTCCTTAAAGGGCCAATTTACTGCAAACTTTTATTTACAAAATATTTTAGTGTTTTATTGTTATTTTAGCTTTTTCCTTGAGGTCTACTTATGGGCCATTCTACAGAAACGTCCACTTTCCTCTCTCCATAGGAGTCACTGGTGTTACTGATCGTCATTGGTGTTACACATAAGAAAGGGAACACCAGAGACATTTTTATTGAAAAACACATTTTACTAAATGTCTGCTACAGAGCATCAAACCACATGTTGTCAATCATGAAATATCCACTAAAATATGGAATTTAATCCATTTGTGTTCTGTTTTTTCACAATTACCTCAGAATAAAGTCGGTCACACCAGTGACTTCAGCTAAAAGCTTCATATGAAATCAGGAGCTAAATGAGAAAATCTCTGATAACTGAAAGACACAGTGGACTCACCATGTGCTTTTCTTCATAGATCCTCAGAAAACAGGTAAAAGGAAGTCAAGTGATGTCATCAGTGTGATTTTTATTTCAAAATAAGAGTTTATTTTTTGTTACGTGGTAACACCAGTGACACGACTCCTGGGGAACTTTTATTATATGTTTTATAATATTTATTTGGCATTTGTTTTCTTTATGGCATTTAATTCATATTTTCCATAGTCATGTAGAGATTATTGTAATTGAAATTGCAGAAAAACATTTTTTTCTTCAAAATATGGCCTCTTTACACATGACTGTGGGGACAAGCACTTCTGTGGTGCTTGGAATTCTAGATAATTGATTTAAAAACTAATATTGCTAAATTGAGGCTCAAGAAGGTGTAATTTTTAAAATAACGTATTGTTTTATTTTTAAATATAAATAAATTGTAGCCCTGACATGTTTTTGAAGTGTAATATATCTGTAAATGTTAGGGACACAAAAATGGGCATTTCTGTAGAATGACCCTTAGACAATTTGCATGTATATCTACGTTGTATGTTGTATATATGTTTTATGTACCAAAAACATAATTACTTTCATTCGTTTTATCATTTAGTTCATTCTAATTTCTCTCTATTGCCTGAAATTAAACAGGCTGTTCTTATTACTGTGCCTTTAAGACTGTTATATGTAAATGAGCTCTGTTCTGATTGGCTGGGCTGTATTGTGGCTCATTCAGAAGCACTACTGTTATCTTCAGCATGAGTAGGTGGGGCTTAATTGCTGTAGGCTTAATAGGCAGATTTATGTGAATGAGTCTTCTGTGACATCACCAAAAACGTCAGTTCAGGGCTGTTTTTACAGTTTAGTACATCTTTCTAAAAAAAGTGACGTAAATTTGGTTGTCAATGATACGGGCCCCTTAAAGTACCTTTCAGTGGATGGTTCTGTAAGGAACCCATGTTGTAAATGAACATCCTTTTAAAGAACCTTCATTACGTAAAGGTTCTATACCAGTTCCTCGAATCGTATCAAGCCAAGAACCGTTTAGTCACCTTTACTTCAGCTTTTTCCTGGCTTTCTTACTGAACTGTTTTAATGCATTAAACTGGATTCACCACCTCGACCTGCACATTAAAGTGTTTGTTTTTAGTGTTATATTCCTGTTGTTCCAGGCCGGAATGGGTCTTTAGGTGAGAGGGGCGAATAAGCCAGGGGTGGGATGCTGTCTGGGGTTAACCCTGATTATATTTTTTGGTTTGTAGACGAGTTCCAGTCATTAGAGTGTCCGTATTGGTACACGGTGATACTGTCGTAACGTGGTTAGGGATGATATCAGACTCATATCAGCAGATATCTGCCTTTGTAAAACTGCCTTCAGACAGATGTTTAGATTTGACTATTTCAAAGTGATTTTTGATTATGTATTATATGTATTACGTATTGAACCCCAGAAGAGCTGGATGTTTAGATGACGTTGGGTTAGTGTGATAAAATGTCTGCATTTTATTCATTTTTTTCCACTTGTTACAAAAATAAATGTCATATTTCTCTGTAATGTTAATGCAGGTAGATCTACTCCCAGTTTCTACATTTTATAAAGACACAGTGGGGCCGGAGGTCTGAGACCACATGGAAAATCTGGGATTTTCTTATCTAATCCTTTAAATAAAGAACAGAACATTTTTGAATTAAAAAAAGAAAAGTCATGATGAGTAAAAAAAAAGCAGAAATAGTGGGGACTCTGCACTGTTTCTAGGTCATTACTTACATTTACGCAAATTAGTGAAATTGACCATGTTCAGACCTTTGAGCAAAAAGGTCAGATTATTTTTAGATCTCTTCCGGTGAAGCTCGTGTTCCGACGACTCTCAGGTGGATCTGATCTGCTCATCAGAGGCTTCTGTCACTGTTAAGGGGGAAAAATACTAAGAAATTAGAAATTCATAGTAAAATTTCAAAGATTTTACTGTTCACTCAGATTGTTCTGCTGATAAAATCATTCGCAATAAAAAACATTGCATTAAATGAGAAAGGAATGAAAAAATAGAAGCATTTCACTCGTGCTTTCAGACGTTTGGAGCCCACTATATAAAGATTTCAGACATCATCAGCCCACAGTTTCCATTTAGTGGCCTCCTTAACTGTTACACAGCTTTTTGGTTTGTAGCAATATTTTAAACAATTTAGTGATATTTTTTGTTGTTTGATGGGAAGTGAGCTCTGTGTCCGAATGTCAGAAAAGTGGTTTATTTCTAGTTTTTGTTTATTCTATTTTATAGTATCCAGGACCTGTTAACTGTTTCATAGATAAATGTACTAAAATCCAAATCCAAAAATGAAAAATTATGAGTTTTCTGGTGAGCATTTACAATTCAGTGTGGCTTTCAGAGAAGAAAACAGAGCAAAACGAGGTACGTCAGGTTTGTAATACATTCTTTCAGCATTCATTAACTTTATGAATGTTAACATAAACATCTGAGAATATGGTGATGCTGGATTGTATCCGAAGCGACCAGCGCTTCTGTAGACGGTGAAAGAAATGGAGGCGCAGCAGTGCAACACTGAAGCAACCTGCTCACATTGTTGTTGTTTTTTGTTTTGCTGATTTTAGTAGCTGTTGTTACCGTTTCTTATGATTATTATTTTATTTTATTGCATTTTCTTTGTATTTTTTATTGCATTTTTTACTGCCTGACCCTGAGCTTCATCCGATAGGTCGATTAAATAAAGATGCTGTTGGGAATAAAACATATCTCTCCTCCTCTACCCCCCATCTCTCTCTCTCTCTCTCTCTCTCTCTTTCTCTCTCTCTCTCTCTCTCTGATGTAAATCATCCACAGAGTGAAGGCATCTGCCGCCCCTCCCACATTCTAGAACACAGGGTGCTCATGTCATTGTAATTCATGTTGCCTAGCAACGCGGGAGTCGTCATAGAAGCCCAACAATAAAAGGATGACATGTACAGTGATCTGCTCTAAAGCTGAAATATTCCACCATCTTCCGCCATCTTTCTCTCCCCCCTGCTGTAGCGCAGGCTCGCTCGCCCGCCGTTCATTATTCCTCCTTACTGAGAGCTCTCAGACCTGTTATTAGAGCCCTGTACACCCCCCCCCCACCCCCGCACCCCACCAGCAGCGGCTGTCCGGTTACCACTTTTCAAAAAAAGCCTCTGACGGATCAGCCAGAGAAAATATGAGTGATATTACATTTCAGAGTGAGAGGGGTGTTTCCTCAAATCTCGCCTCCTTTTTTTCCTCTGAAACCAGCCCTTTGTGTCGACAGGGGAAACCATTTTACTTGCGCGAGAGCGTTTATCAAAATGGATTCCAGAAGATGGATATGAAATCCATCTGTTGGCCTTGAAAAAAAAGGAAAGAGAAAAAAAAACCCCACAGTGACGTAGTCGAGCATTTTGCTGCATATGAACAATGGAGTTGCTGAGAGAAAGAGAGAGAGAGAGAGAGAGAGGCAGACAGATCACACTCAACACCCGGAGTTTTATCCTAACAGTCTTTTATTAATCAAGACAGTAAGGCATCACAACAGCAATGTACAAAGTTATTTAAAGTCTTTAATTAAAACCAAAAACACGTTTTCTACCCATGCAACAGTGAAAGTGTTAGAGTGTGGACTGAGGCCGAGTCTCTGGCTGCTTTCAGACGCCAGCGCGACTTTATCTTTGCTCACTAGCCCGTGTTTATCTGACCTCTCCGTGTGGAGTCTTAACAGCAAATAGAAAATCCAGAGGAACCTGATTTCCCTTCGTTCCGATTTGGACCACATCTGTATCTCCTCACAGCTGTTTCAGCAAATGACCACAATCTCTCCTCTTTCGATCTTTCTGTCTTTCTTTCGTTTGTTCTTTCTTTCGGTCTTTTCTCACTTTCTTTGAGGTATGCCTGTAGAGGTGCTGCAGAAAGTGAAGAATGCTAATCTCTCTTGCTACGTTTGAACATGTGTGGTAGTGGACAGAAGTGTGTGTGGTAGTGGATTGGAGTTTTTGGTGGATTATAGTGTGTGGTAGTGGATTGGAGTGTTTGGTGGATTATAGTGTGTGGTAGTGGATTGGAGTGTCCGTGGTAGTAGATTGGAGTGTTTGCTGGATTATAGTGTGTGGTAGTGGATTGGAGTGTGTGGTAGTGGATTGGAGTGTTTGCTGGATTATAGTGTGGTAGAGGATTAGAGTGTTTGCTGTATTATACTGTGTGGTAGTGGATTGGAGTGTGTGGTAGTGGATTGGAGTGTGAGGTAGAGGATTAGAGTGTTTGCTGTATTACAGTGTGTGGTAGTGGATTGGAGTGTGTGGTAGTGGATTGGAGTGTTTGGTAGAGGATTAGAGTGATTGCTGTATTACAGTGTGTGGTAGTGGATTGGAGTGTGTGGTAGTGGATTGGAGTGTGTGGTAGAGGATTAGCGTGTTTGCTGTATTACAGTGTGTGGTAGTGGATTGGAATGTGTGGTAGTGAATTGGACTGTTTGGTGGATTATAGTGTGTGGTAGTGGATTGGAGTGTGCGGTAGAGGATTAGAGTGTTTGCTGTATTATAGTGTGTGGTAGTGGATTGGAATTGTGTGGTAATGGATTGAAGTGTGTATGATAGTGGATTGGTGAGTGGTAGCAGATGTATTGTGTGTGGTCGTAGGTGTCAGTGTGTAGTATCAGATGTGAGAGTGTGTATGGTAGTGGATTGGTGTGTGTGGTAGCAGAAATTAATGTGTGGTAGCAGATGTTAATGTGTGTAGTAGTAGATGTTAGTGTGTGGTAGGGGATTGATGTGTGTGGTAGCAGAAATTAGTGTGTGGTAGTAGATGTTAATGTGTGTAGTAGTAGATGTTAGTGTGTGGTAGGGGATTGATGTATGTAGTAGTGGATGTTAGTGTGCATGATAGTGGATTGGAATACGTGGTAATGTGGTGTGTTGCAGTGGATTGGAGTGTGTGTGGTAGTGTGATGGATTGTGTGTGTGGTAGTGGATGTGAGTGTGCGGTAGTGGATGTTAGTGTGCATGATAGTGGATTGGACAATGTGGTAATGGATTGTGTTGCAGTGGAGTGTGTGTGGTAGTGTGATGGATTGTGTGTGTGGTAGTGGATGTGAGTGTGCGGTACTGGGTTGGCATGTCTGTGGCCTTTAGTTGAGAGATTGGGGCAGAAATTCTTCTGCATATTCATCCAGTGTCGACCGTCCAGAGAGAGAGAGAGAGCGATCCAGTCTAATCCGTGCTGAGATTCTGACTCCGGCGAGTTTATTCCTGATTTGCGGAGTGAGGAAGGGAGTCCAGTGGAATGACTTCAAGTGACCGTGCGGAGTTCTGCTGTGTTCTGCTTGGTTGTCCGTTTTTTTGTGGTCCGATGTGTGTTCTTTTCCGGTTCTTGGGGATCCTCCATTGGTGTTGTTTCAGAAGAACCAGCGGAAGGTGTCTGCTGCTCCCACAGAGGAGGCTCTCTGTGAGACACAAACACACAGGATATTAGAGGAATGAGTGCAGCTCACGGACACACGAGCACCTCTACACAGCGCGATGGCCAAACTTTTGGGCTCCGTCTCAAACCACACACTACTACACTGCACATACTATGCTGATGAACATACTGTTAACGACGGTGTGCTGTTCCTGATGTACTATTTAGTGCGCTAGTATACAGTCTGAGATGTGGCTTTTTTGTCTTGGAGGGCCAAAAGAAAACATATTCCTCACGGGCCAACTTTGGCCTGCAGGCCGCACTTTTACAGCCCTGCTTTACACCAGTTTAGACTCAGAAGTCAAAGTCATGAAATGTGGAAAAAACAACTAAATTAATCAGTGTAGGACAAGTTTGCTGTGTCTGAAGGAGTCAGTGCTTCTCAAACTGGTCCACATTTTACTCTATCAATACTTCTTTCAAGTGGATTGGAGCAAAAATCTGGACCCGTCTGGGGGTCCCTCAGGACCACTTTTAGAACTACAGATTTAGCGTAAATAAAATTCTAATTCAGCACACAAAAAAAAACTCCACAAAAACAACTTAAAACTCATGTTTTAGCCAATTAGGCCCTATTCAGATACTGATAAGAGACTACAGTATAATTTATCTAGTTTTGAATGTGAGGAGTTGAAGTGTGGACCCACGTAAGTGTTACTAGAGTTTAAGGGGTTAAGTATATACTTAAGTTAATATCAGCATGATGCATTAACACCTTTAGCCTCCCAGCTAAACCTCCCAGAATTCTTTGAAAAATGGCATAGAACCACTTTTAGTTCCCTAAAGAGCCTTTCAGTGGATCCTTCTTTAGAGAACCACTTTCTGCAAATGATATGTGAGCGTGTGGAGAACCTTTTGAGAGCCTTCACATAAGTTAAGGTTTCTAGACAGAACAGTTCCTTAAACCTTTAAAAGGTTCTTCATGCTCGCACATCTCATTTACACGAATGGTTCTCTAAAGGAGCACTCTCTGAAAAGTTCTTTGGAGAACACGTGGCATTCCTCAGGGAGCTTTGATAGCCGGTCAGATGATGACTGCCCTCTTCTTGTACTTCTGTGCTGCCACTTTCGTGCTGAATTGGTAGTGAATTCAGACACGAGCATGGAGCTCCAGTCAGACAGGTTCCTCAGCGCTAGCCCGGCAGGCCTGAGGGTGAGCGGCTCGACTGCTACTGCAGCGGGAAAAACGCACAGTCTGACAGCATGAGAACGTGGAAAGAAGCAGGCGTTTGACCAGCTGGTGGAGAAATATTTCTCTCCATCTGCTCCCACAGGCCGGTTCAAGGGTCCTTCCATGTTGCCATGCTGGCACGGTCCTTTAGACACGCAGCTCGCCATCTCAGCGCAAACACGAACCAACCAGACCCCACACACACTCCCCTTCAGCGCCTGCAGGCCTGCCAGGAGATACTCCACCATTCCTCAATGATTTAAACATAACCTTAATATGGCTAATAACCAGTGGCAACAGGAACCGAGCAGTTAAACATCCTTAAATCCACTTTAACTGCTTAACCCCAGGCTTACTATTCCGCTAATATGTACTGTATGAACTAATATGTCACTGCTGTTGGAGCAAAACCTCGTATCTCCATTTTTGTTGTTTTTCAGTTTTTGACATGATTTGAAAATGCCTGTCGTCCTTTACACTGTTTCTATGACCCAAAATTACTTGGAAAAATGTCTGGTTCCATTGACTTACATTAAAAGTAAAGTAGGTTTTTTCCTTCTCCTGTAAAAGTTACTATTTTGGAGATACGAGGTTTTCTTCCGACAGCAACAATGTACTATTCTGTAGTTCGAAATTACCGGCAGGTCCTTAAAGTAAAGGGTTATACATTTCACTTTTTGTTAGATTAGAAAACCGTTAGTTTTTAACAAAGCAAATTACAGAAAAATATTAAATGACACTAAACGTATTAATCACCAGGTCTCTGACTAGCTACGCTAGCAGTAACACTAGATTTAAGTTACATGGAAGAATGTTAGCATGTAAACTAGGGCTGTGGTCTAAAACCACTCACTAATGTTTCATTAGGCAGTGTTAGCAGACTTGCTAATGCTTGTTAGATGCCACTTTTTGGTAAATTTAGATAGCTAGCTTAGCTTTCTAACCAGCTAGCTGTTATTTTTACCACATTAGTAACTCAGATAACTGACTGATGATCACTTAGCTAATGTTAGCGCTAGCCTAGCTAATGTTATGGTTGTTCAGATATACTCTAACGAGTCATCACAGAATTAGCATAATTAGCGGTAATGAAAAGGCTAGCTTCATTTAGCGCAGTGTAAAAGCCCCCACCCAACGTCGCCTCTTCACTTCCACACAAAACTAGCCACCCATGTTTACGTCATGATGACTGGCAGCTGCTAACTCAGAACCCTGAAGGACAGTGTAGAACCAGAAATATAGCGCCAAAAAGAGTTCTTCTATTGTTATGATGTCAAACTTGTAGCAATAGAAGAACCCTTTTTAGTGCTATATAGAACCCTTTTGAACCATATACAGCGCATTCACCATGGGTGTGAGGAACCATTTTCACAATGCAGAGAACGCTTTAATCGTGCAAAGGATTCTTTGAGTGTTCAAGGCTCTATATAGAACCATTTTCTTAACTAAAGAACCCTTGAAGAACCTTTATTTTTAAGTGTGTAGGAGTCACTGGTGCAAAATTACGCCAGATAATACATATGGTGTATTTTTGTCTGTTACCAATGTCCAGTTAATAGACAAATGGCTTTGGATAAGACATAAAATGTGGCCTGTGCAAAAGTTTTGGCACACTTTATGTTTAATGTTTTATATACCTAAATAAAACGTCTAATAAATTAGCAAAACATGCTACATTATGTTTGTTCTCTGTGGAGGAACTTATTCAACAAAACATATAATTCGACCAAACTTTGATACTCCAATGATGGGCTCAGTTTTACGTTTACGTTGCCGTATGTTGGCCGCTGCCTCTTAAGGTTGGTCCCCCCACTGGTCAGACCAGATTTGCACCCCCGTTAGCAATGCTACGGTTCTTCTGAACCACGTTCCGTCCACTGAGGGCTGCAGTGTCTACAGGTATTTGCGCCTAGACATTTACTAATTAAGTTCTCTCCTTCATTAACAAAGACGGCTCCGGCGGCGGCGCACAGTGCTGGAATGAATACCCACACTCTCCCTCTGAATGGGCTGAGGATCCTTGGTCTACAGCCATATGGATCAGTTCCCCCGTGTTTAGCCCAGTGCAGTTACCGCCGTGCTTGTGGAAGGTTTCCATGCTGTTCTGGGAACGGTATTGTCTGTTTGTGCGGTTGGAGGTTGTTTAGCACGTCAGCGGGGGAGGCTGGTCCTGGATCAGTGTGGAAGGGCTGCTGGCCTTCAATGCTGCAGTGGGTTCAGCTGCTGTTTTCTGATTGAACATTACAGCCAGCTTACAGCATATTGCCTCATCATGTCCCTAACACACATACACCCCTCCTCCCATACCCACTGTGTGTGTAGGCATATGTGTGTGTGTGTGTGTGTGTGAGACAGACCTAGTGCAAGAGAGAGAGACAGAGAGAGAGAAAGAGAGAGGAAAAGTGAACCGGCATAGTTCCAGCTTGAAAGGGCTTTGGGAAATGTCCCAAGCAACCACTTGTGCCCTCCACACACACACACACACACACACACTGTGAATGCCTGGTGGTTAATTAGTGCAGTGAATGCCAGGACTGGGCTGCGTTCCAAACCCACAGCATCATCGCTACCAATTACAGGCGAGCGAGAAGGAGGAGAGCGTGCAGGCGCAATTAAGAGAATTTCTGATTGTGTGTTTGTGTGCACATGTATGTGTGTGTGTACTGTGTGTATGTGATGTGTGTGTGTGTGTGTGTGTAAAATTGCTTTTAATTTTAAGTCACATTTAGCTATATAAAATAGGCCATTCATTATGCCAGGTAGAGGAGAAAAAAGAATTAAAAGAATGACTTACTATCTCAAAATATTGAGTTAGTATCTCAAAATAATGATTTTTTTATAATTTAAGTCTTTTTTTTTTTAAAAATAACATCAAAACTTTAAAGAAATCAGACATTATTTAAAAAGAAAAGTCAATATGTCGATAGAAATAAGTCATTACTTTGAGAAAATACGTCAAAACTTTGACATACTGCTGCCAGTAACAGAGAGAAATGGGAAACCAAATTTTAATGTCATTTATTGTGAGAAGAGAAGCCAAAGTGAGGTAAGATATCTGGATAGCCGTGTAGCTACCTTGCTAACTTTAGCTTTCAGCTTGTCGACCTCTGCATCTGAGTCATTCCTGTTAGTTAAGTCATCGATTCTCTCTGCTGTAATGATGATTTGAAGAAAGATACTGCAGGTATAAGAGATTCAGCTGTTACGTTAGCTATCTGCCTTCCATCTGCATTCGCCAATTAACAGGAAAAACCACTGAAAACAGCCCCCAAAATCCACCCAAATCCCACCTTCAAGATGCCTCATCAGAATGGGGGTTTTCAGACCTTTAACAGGGAAAATCTCACTCTAGAGAACACGGAGGCACCACTGATTGAGACGACGAGGCCCGTTTACAACAGACAGCGATATTTTTCATTTTGCCCCTTTAAAAGCTTCTTCTTTCTCCTACAAAGACCCCGTTTCGGGGACACGGTATGTCTGCATGTGTATCTGTGAGTTTACCTCCACTGTGCTCCCCGGCTTCTTCTTC